>NC_051312.1:115780773-116083804 GCF_015220235.1 Choloepus didactylus | reverse complement strand
AAAAATGCCCCAACTCCAGGGGTGTACAGGGTGTGGTCAGTGGAAAGAACATAGAGCACAGAACAGAATATCTTGGCTGCTGCCCTGCCTCATAATTGCTGTCTGCTTTTGCACAGGTAATTTAATTTCTGAGCCTTAGTTTCTTCATCTATAAAATGAGAATGGTACTTCTCTTGAGTCTACTCCATAGGGATTCTATGAAGAGAAAAATGAAGTGGTTTATTTGGAAGCTCTCTAGAAAGAAAACATGGTATAATGAGAATAAGCAAACTGGAGGAAGGTTGTCCCACTGATCCTGGCCTCCAGTGTTCACATCCTTACAGTGACTCCTCCCACATTGTACCAGGTTGGTCATTGTGGCCAGTGGAATATGGGACAAGTGATGATATGTCACTTATATGGCTAGTTCATAAAAAACAAAACAAAACAAAAAAAACCAAACCAACACTGTGGCTCTGCCTCTCTCTTCTTAGATCATTTGCTCTGGGCAAAAGCAGCTGCTATCTCATGAGAAAAGGTCCATGCAGCCAGGCAATGGAGCTTCAATGTAACAGCCATATTAGTGAGCCATCTTGGAAATGAATCCTTCAGTCCCAGTAAAGCCTTTAGATGATCGCAGCCCTAGCTACCAGCTTGACTGCAACATCATGAGAAACCCTGAGGTAGAGCATAAGTTGCTCCCAATTTCTCAACCCACAGAAATTGTGTGAGATAAATAAATACCTGTTACTTTAAGCATCTGAGTTTTGAGGTAATTTGCTACCCAGAAATTGGTAATAAATACCACTTGTTAGTAGGGTGATCAAGTCACCCTGTTTTGCCTGGGGCTTTCCTGGTTTTGGCACTGAAAGCTCTGTGTCCTGGGAAACCCTTCAGCTCTGGGAAAGCCAAGATAGTTGGTCACCTTACATGCTAGGGAAAATGTAAATTGCATTTGCATTGTAGAGTCATAGGACCTAGTTATTTAACAGAAGCAAAAGCATCATTAGAGAACAGAGGACAGGGAATAGTAAGTGCTATTACAATGTAGTAAAAACTTCTATTGCAGAGGGGCCCAGTAAATCCTGCTTTTTTTTTTTTAACTCATTTTTATTGAGATATATTCACATACCATGCAGTCATACAAAGCATACATTCAATTGTTCACAGTACCATTATATAGTTGTGTATCCATCACCACAATTAATTCTTGAACATTTTCATTATCACACACACACAAAAAATAAGAATAAAAATTAAGGTGAAAAAGAACAAGTAAAGTAAAAAAGAACACTGGTGCCTTTGTTTGTTTGTTTCCTTCCCCCATTTTTCTACTCATTCATCCATACACTGGACAAAGGGGAGTGTGGTCCACATGGCTTTCCCAATCACATTGTCATCCCTCATAAGCTACATTTTTATACAATCGTCTTCAAGATTCATGGGTTCTGGGTTGTAGTTTGATAGTCTCAGGCATTTACTGCTAGCTATTCCAATTCATTAGAACCTAAAAAGGGTTGTCTGTATTGTGCGTAAGAGTGCCCACCAGAGTGACCTCTTCGCTCCTTTTGGAATCTTTCTGCCACTGAAACTTATTTCATTTCCTTTCACATCCCCCTTTTGGTCAAGAAGATGTTCTCCATCCACGATGCTGGGTCTAGATTCCTCCCCAAGAGTCATATTCCACATTGCCAGGGAGATTTACCGGCACGTAGCGGGAAGGGCAGTGATTTTACCTTTCAAGTTGTCTTAGGTAGAGAGAGGGCCACATCTGAGCAACAAAGAGGCATTTGGGAGGAGGCTCTTAGGCACAATTACAGGCAGGCCTAGCCTCTCCTTTGCAGCAACAGTCTTGCCAAGGGCAAGTCCTGTGGTAGAGGGCTCAGCCCATCAAACCACCAGTCCCCTATGTCTGTGAGCACATCAGCAACCATCGAGGAGGGGAAACCCAACACCCCTGTATTCTTCACCAGCTCCTCAAGGGGGCTCTGAATATTTTTTAAGCCAGGAAGGAGTTAGATTTAAAACCCCATGTTTTCAGAGACAGTCATAGACAAACAAGAAAAGAGATTATTTGCCTCCTTAGAGAAGAAGAGAATAGTTACATTAATACCTTGCAGTTTTCAGGAGGACCAACTATATGTTCTGCATTTGGGTTTGTGAGATTCCCCTGAATCCTTCCAATTCTTCTTTTTACATTTGAGGTAATTTGAATAATTTCCTCTTCCTTGCAACAAAATGATTGCTGTCGAGACAGCATCCTGGGGCCTTATTGCTGATCCCTCATTTCTAATAAATGACAGAATCTGCAGAAGGGAAACAGTTGCCCTTGAGGTATCACTTTCGGCAAGGCCAGTTCTTGCAACACCAGACTGGATAACATACATGGAACTATCATTATAGCAAGCTAACCTCTAACAAGCAAGTAACTCCTGGAGGAAGTCAGGGCATGAGTAAGTCCAAGGTGAATGGTCACTTCACAGCTGAGTTTAAAGGAAGTAGAAATAGTCTCATTTCTTGAGTAAAAAGTATTATATAAAAACTCTAAATTCTGGGGGAAATGAATTATTTTAACCAAAATTGTTTCTAAAACAATATAAGATATTTCTGATCAATCAACACATCTCTGGGGTTTCTCACCTAAAAATCAACACACGGTAAACATTTGAGTCATTGTAATATGAAATACCTCATAAAAAGTTCAGGAAATTAAAGTTAAAAATAAATAAAATGCAAGAAGTTATGAAAAATCAACTGTTTTAGCTCTGGAAAAAAAGCCTGAGTGTAGATTTCTTGGGAACTGAGAGCACTGTGTGCCTCCAAGATGAGCAAAACTCATTCCTGACCTTAGGTGGAAAGTGTGTTAGGCAGACATTCAGTGGCTCTCTTCCAGATAAGAAAGCCCCTCTCAAATGGAAATTCAACATAGCTGAGGTTACTGTTCAAAAATAAAGATGCATTTGCAGGGTGACAGTACTGTCAGCACCACCCCCATCCCAATACTCTGTTGCTGATTTCTCAAAGGTCTTGTTTACTGTTTCTGTCTTGACCTGATTCAGGCCCTAGGGAATTCCCAGTTGGCAGCTTCACTGGTAAATTTAATTTTAGTTCAGAGACAATCTGAATAAAAACTGGTTATACGGGTTGTCAGCACTAAGAAAACATACAGAAGGACACACACACACACACACACATACACACACACACGGTGGTCAAGTCTCCATTAGGAAGACACTGCTGCATTTTTAGTAAAGCACACTTTTTCTGAAGGTATTTGCTCAAAATGTTTTCTGTTAATGACTTAAATTAATTTTACAAGATACCTGTAGAATGATTTTTAAAGTTCTGAGATGGAGATTTTAGAGATCAGAGCAGGGATGGGAAGTAAAAGGAACATTCAATCAAATCATTTCTTTCTGAGAATGTTAAGGAATCCTCTTTGGACATTCTAAATGAGGTTCTTTGATTTCCACAAAGCTGCCCAGGTCCATCTGGGATGCTGGATAGATGTATAAGCTTTGCACTTTTGGAGATCTGGGTGGGATGGGAGAACACAGTGGCATTTGGGGTTTGGCAAACCTTTCAAATTATTTTTCAAACACTTTAGGTTTGGCAAAGGCAGATAGGATTTTGTCAAATGCCTTTTTCCTTTCTTTGGAACTCAAGTATATTTCAAGGAAAATTTAATCCTTATGCTTCTGATTTACTTACTCTTAAGTCATCAAATTATTGTCTTGAAACAATTGATTGATGCTTAAGAAAGTCATTGAACCATTTAATGAAATTGTTCTGAAGTCTTCATAGCACCTCATTCCCTCCTCTTTGTCCCGCAATGTCAAAGTCATGTGATGCCAACATTAAATCAAGTCAAAATTAGGGGAACTTTACATTTTCTTTCCTATTTAAAACCCTGTGTATATGTGGTGGTTTTAAGCTTCCCAAAAACATAGCCTGTTGTTACTGGATAATATGATTTTAGGATTATAAAATTTTTTAGTTCAATCTGTTCCTCAGTGCAAGACTCCTTTTTCCATCCTCATCAGCAGACAACCATCTGCTGTCCACATAAACGGTCAGCTCACTATTGCAGGAAATGGCCCCTTCCGTTGTTGGATAGCTCTAAATGTAGGTTTTTCATTAATTTGTCACTAAAATTCACAAAAATGAGGTGGTTTTTATCCAGGGAGATTATACAATGGTGACCTGGGAAACATCTTCCTTCCTTGAAGTCACCTTTCAAGGCTTATCATTAGGCTCTTTGCTTACTTGGGAGTCCCAGAGATACTCCAAACCCTGAAGGCGATAAACTGATTTCATCATTTCTACATCCAAACTTACTTTTTATTCTTATCTTTTCTAGCTCAGAGAATGGTACAAGGCTCTCTCCTTTGATCCTTCTTCCTGCAAAGCCTGCACTCCACCTTGTCTACTCACAGATTTCACTCATTTGACAAATATTTATTGAGTGCCTACTCTTGGCAGGTAATGAAAAGGGCTGAAGCCAAA
The DNA here is from genome assembly GCF_015220235.1 of Choloepus didactylus. NCBI lineage: Eukaryota > Metazoa > Chordata > Mammalia > Pilosa > Megalonychidae > Choloepus > Choloepus didactylus. The sequence continues at coordinate 116,079,319 of NC_051312.1, read as the reverse complement.
AGGAGAAAATGGCGCAAGTCAAATGGATATTGAATGCATATATCAAGTTATGTTCTGAGCTGAAATGGGAAAGTGAGATTGGTCAAATATGTGTGATGTGAGAGCTTTCTGGTGACTATTAGAAGATACACAAAGGGATGTCTGGATAAGCAGAGGTAGAGGATGGACATAGTTAGAAGCCCTTGAATAAGAGAAGCTCAGGATGATGATGACTGTATGTCCTCAACTGACCTAGAGGCTTCAAGGGAGCATAAATTCCCTGTTTTTTTGGGGATTTGTGGATTGGCTGCACATGCATAGGTGCTGCAGCACAAAGTGAGGGTAAATCTGGAAGAAGAGCACCAGAAAATGAGGATGGTTGCATCTCCTGCATGTGCAGAAGAGGCAGCTTCAGCTGTGAAATAAAGGGTTCTGTGTTGAGTGTGCAGCATACTGTTTCAAAGTAACCCTGTTCACCTGCTTGAATTGAAGAGCTTCCTATTATTCTCTATAATACACAGATATCTGGGCCACTTTGCTGTGGGGCCTTGGTGGTCAGAATTGAGTGGCAGGTGTATGTATGTATTTTATGATCTCCCCTAAAACATTAAAAAAATCAGGTGATATAATAAGACCCATGACGTAAGCATGGACAGAACATAATGGATGCTTCTGGGAGAGGTGACTGTGATTAGATTGTTCAGAGTGGTTTTCCCAGGAGAGGTGGCAGCTGAATTGAGTATGGAAAGACAACGAGAAGTCATTCCAGTGAGGAAACGGAGAGGGGTTGGACAGGAAGGGCATTCTTGGTCAAGAGAGCAGCATGGGCCAGGGCGTGGAGACAAGAGAGTAGGATGTGTTCAAGAAACTACAAATAATTCATTATAGAATATGAGGATGGTGTGGTGAAAGATGAGGCTGCATGGATGAATTAAGGGGCAGCTCAACGTGGGTTCTATATTTCATGCTAAGGGACCTGAACTTTATGCTGTAGGTAATAAGGGATCACTAAAGATTCCAAGCCAAGAGTCACATGATCAGATTGGCATTTTAGAAAAGTCACTATGGTGGCTATCTAGAGAAAGTAGTTAATGGAGGGACAGTCCAGAAACAGTGGGATCGGTTTGAAGACTGTTTCAGTGATCCAGCAGAGGCATTTTGAGAGCCAGAAGAGCAGGAAGTACAAAATTGAGAACAAAATAGATAATACTTGATGACTGATTAGATGTGGTCAGTGAGGGACACAGAGGGATCAAGAGTGACTCTTGAGTTTCTAGATTGTGTAGCTGAGGCAGTGATGGTGCCATTTACTGAGAGAAAGAATTCAGTAAAAGAGACAGACTTCAATGGGGGAGACAGTAAGTTCAACTGTAGACATTCTAGGCTTGTGGAACATCCAAATGGAAATATCGAGATATGGGTCTAGATTTCAGAAGATAGGAATATAAAGTTCTGGGGATTATAAACATGTACAAAGTTGTTGCAGCCATGAAAGTAGATGCCCTCTTTTTGGAAGAATATTTATGGTGAAAAAAGGACTAAGAACAGAGCCCAGTGGCAGAGTTTCCTGGTTTTCTATGAGATACTGATCCCCCCAAAATTTAGAGAAGCTGCATGGGAGTAGCAGTAGCCAGAGTCCCTGGGGAAGTTTCCTCCAGATGTGGTAGCCATACCCAGGGCTCCTCAGTGGGATGCTTGAGCATAGCGGCTTTAATAGCTTATGTTGCAGTCCTTGAAGTTGGCAAGCATGATGAGAATCTTCTGGCACTTGCTTTGTTGCAAAACTGAGAATATAGTCAAGGACATGATCTACCACCTTAGACATTTCAGACATTTTTCACAGCGGAAGCTTCCAACTTGGTGTTGCTGGAGGAACTGATGGTCCAGGTACCCTAGTTGACCGAAATGCAGCCAAAGTAGAAGAAGGAAGGTGGAAGAGTGGCAGGGAGGCCAGGCAAGGTGGTAGGTGAAGCTCCTGTGGTGGCCCTGAATCTCCAAATTCACATATTGGATGGGTCTGTCAGTTTGTGGCCAGTGTGGTATCCAAACTGTCTGTAGGGTGATTGTTACTAACAGTGTATTGCATGTACTTCAGAGACCCTTGATTTTGAAATCCTCAATATGAAAAAGTTCCTGAAGGTTAGAAATTCATTCATATTTTCACAAGAAATTTCAACATTATGTTTGTCAATGAAAAAAAAGAGCGAGAGTTATAATTCTGGAAATAAAATGTCAAATGTTGTAAAGGTTTGAATGTTAGTAGAAATGTCTTAAAATATTTTTATCACCTACTTGTGTTACCAAAGTTTCTCATTGATAGTATCAAGAGTTTGAAGAAATTTTCATTACAGAGGCTTGACAAGGAATTGTGAATGGCATTTCAAGAATAAATAATTTAAAAAATATTTGGGGTTTTAAACAAATTCATTATTTAATACCTTTTTAAGTTCTTTTTATTACATTTTTCTTATCATAAATTAAACAATATAAAGAGAAGATAATGACTTTTTTTCACCCAACATCATTTAGACACCTCCAGATATTTCCTGGTTTATCCCAGTATGTCATACAAAGAAATTCATTATGCATGTATGCTGTGAGATAAAAAAGATTGTGAGGCACTGACCAATGTTAAAGAGATAAGTGGAAAAAGAGTAGCCCATGAAAGAAGTTGGAAAGCATTGGCCAGAGGGTGACTGCCAAGTAAGTACAGAGTGACACCAAGGAAGCCAATGGAGAAAGAGGAAGTGGCCAACAGTGTCACAAGGTATGAAGGGGTCGGGTGAGATGACCGAGAAAATATCTCTCTACTTATCAACAAAGAGATGCTTGATTGATGACCGTAGTGAGGTCAGAGTCTGCGGAGTACTGGGGCAGGATGTGGTTTGCAGCAGGTTCCAGAGTGAAGGGAAATTAGGATATACAGACTGTAATTTAAATCTACCATTTCAAGAAGCGCTGCTTTGACAGGATGGAGAGGAAGAACCACACAGAATCAATGAGAGTTGTGAGGTCTCCCTCTGCTGCCCCTGCCCGCCTGGAATTGGAGACTAGAATATATTCACGAGCTGCCATGAAAGAGCCAATTGAGAGAGAGTGGCTACACTACAAGAGAGAGGGGAATAAGAAATGGTGTAGTTCCTGAGGAGATAGGTGGGGGAAGATCAGAGTACAGGGAAATGGGCTAGCTTAGAATACAAAGGACACCTTTCCTTGGAGCTTGGAGGAGTGGAGATGAACATGGGGTTCTGACGCCAACATATGCCCATGTGGCTACAAATAGTTGAAGGCAGATATACCCCATACCCTTGGTATCTCTCAGTGTATTAGGAGGTCAAGGTAATGTGAGACAGAGGGAGGAGAAAGGAGCTTGAGAAGAATAATTAAGTTTGAAGGTTGGAAAAACTGGGGCTGGAGACCTTGATTTTGTAATGGCGCCCACCTAAATAATTGAGTGATTTTCTCCAGCCACATTCAGCAGGTGCAAGAGTAGGGAAGACAGACGGTTAGGTTGATCCAAATTGGTTGTTTACAGAGTGACTGTAGTGGAGAAGCTAGGATGATGAGAGTGTGAAAATGGTTCTGAAGAGATAAACCATAAGGTTTGGGCAACAAAGGTTGAAGGAAGAGAAGCTACTTGTTATCTATTGCCTAAACCAGGTATCTAGGTGTCAGGATCATTAGAGAACGAAGGGAGGAAAGAGAACATTTTGTTCAGAGTGTGAGGTTATAGGCAGTTTTATTTACAATGAAATGAGAGTTCCAGCAGATGAAGGGGAAAGGCTTAGGGGACGAGAAGACGATGAAGGAAAACTTCAGGAGAGTGGAAACACAGGGCGGTAAAGCTAGAGAAGAGAGGATCTCAGAGGTTTGCATTCTGGGTAGAGTTTTAGGAGTTCTAGGATGCAGGACTGGGATACATGAATGAGACCAACAGGCCTTGAGGTCCTGGAGGCATACAGGCTGAGCTCCAGATGGTTAAAGGGTCCTCATGAGGCCGTCTGTATATATAATGTGGTAAGGAAAAGTTTAGTGTCCCAGAAGAGTTGGAACCGGATAGAGTGGAGATGAGGAGAATTACGCCTTAAAGACAGCGCTGCTCAGGAGGTTACTCATGCTTCAAATCTCAGATCAAACCTTGAGTCATCCAGGATGCTTTCTCTGACATCTCCAAGCAGTAACTAAGCATTTTTTTGTCAGGAAGGAGGCCACACAAAGGAATATGACGAGGCAACGTGCTTGATCAGGAAGTAGTTTTACTTTGGGGTCATCTCAATTTCACCTTCAAGGAAGTGTTCTGGAGAGCAGGCTCCTGACTCACGGTCTGCAGATCAGGCTGGAGCTCCGCACTGTATTGAGAATTCTTCTGTGTACAAGTCCAGTGAAACTCTAAGAGTCCAGCCTTTTGTCTCCAGGCCAGTCTAAGTAAAACAACAATTTTGGCTCAGAAGAAAAAGCATGTTACCATCCAACTTTGTCACCTGAAATGAAACTAGAAAAACATCCTCAGAACAAAGGCAGGTCTTGATTCACATTTTTTTTTTTTCTGAAAGAATTAGGATTTCAATAATTGCATCAGTTCTGTCCTCCAAATGTGATATAATGATGAAATGGTATGATTTTTGATGATTCAAAGGTCTGATGCTGTATGTACTATTCATTTTGACACAGTTATTTGAGGTAGTTTGATGAGGTGCTACCTTTGTTAGTTAGTACTATTTGAAGCATCTTTTTCAGAAATAGTTAAAACCACACCAGCATTCTGGAACTTCTTTTTAAAATGTTACCAGGCACACAGTGGCTGAGACATTTCAAATGCAGTCGAGAGGTCATTCTGGAGGGCATTCTTATGTGCTATATAGATATTCCTTTTTAGTTTTTAGTGTACTGGAATAGTTAGAAGGAAACACCTGAAAATGTTGAACTGCAACCAGTAGCCTTGATTCTTAAAGACGATTGCATAACTATGTAGTTTACATGGTGTGACAGTGTGACTGTGAAAACCTTATGGCTCACACTCTCTTTATCCAGTGTATGGACAGATGAATAGAAAAATGGGGACAAAAACTAAATGAAAAATAGGTGGGATGGGGGGCAATGGAGTGATTTGGGTGTTCTTTTTTAGTTTTATTTTTATTCTTCTTTTTTTTTGGAGTAAGGAAAATATTAAAAAATGATTGGGGCTCCCGGGGAGGAATGTAGACCTGGCATTGTGGGACGGAGAACATCTTCTTGACCAAAAGGGGGATGTGAAAGGAAATGAAATAAGCTTCAGTGGCAGAGAGATTCCAAAACGAGCCGAGAGGTCACTCTGGTGGGCACTCTTACGCACACTTTAGACAACCCTTTTTAGGTTCTAAAGAATTGGGGTAGCTGGTGGTGGATACCTGAAACTATCAAACTACAACCCAGAACCCATGAATCTCGAAGACAGATGTATAAAAATGTAGCTTATGAGGGGTGACAATGGGATTGGGAAAGCCATAAGGACCACACTCCACTTTGTCTAGTTTATGGATGGATGAGTAGAAAAATAGGGGAAGGAAACAAACAGACAAAGGTACCCAGTGTTCTTTTTTACTTCAATTGCTCTTTTTCACTCTAATTATTATTCTTGTTATTTTTGTGTGTGTGCTAATGAAGGTGTCAGGGATTGATTTAGGTGATGAATGTACAACTATGTAATGGTACTGTAAACAATCGAAAGTACGATTTGTTTTGTATGACTGCGTGGTATGTGAATATATCTCAATAAAATGATGATTTAAAAAAAAAATGATTGGGTTGATGAATGCACAACTATATGATGGTACTGTGAACAACTGATTGTACCTTGTGGACGACTGTATGGTATGTGAATATATCTCAATAAAACTGAATTTAAAATAAAGTTACCAGGCACAAGTATAACAAAACACTAAAAATATTTTAATTATATGCCTTAAAATACTTAATATAAAAATGGGATTTTCCTTTTGTCAGAAGCCTTTCTTCTTCTTCTATTTTTTTTTTTTTTTTTTTTTTTTAACATTTGATAACCCTGAGAATATGATGGCGGAGTAGAAGCAGGAAGGAGTATGTTTAGTGTTAGTTCTGATGCAATGTTTCTAAATAAAAGCTCCATTGTACATTTCATTCCCTCTGATCCTTGAATCTTCCCTGTCTCTTGCTCACCACTATTCTGGTTTCTTTCTGTTTACTCGATAGAGAGGGAACACGTCTTGTGCAAACACACCACAAAAGATATAGGCTCTTGCTCCAAAAAAATACGCACACACACATACACACTCATACACACTATTTCAGGAGATTCATGTCCTCTCCCCCCAACCCTGTCGTTTTGGATCCTAGCCTCAGGCTCTCAAATTAAGTTTCCCTACTCTATAAAATAGGCATTCAGTAAATAATACAAATCAATGTCAAAGTGCTTAATGCCTTGCCTGACGTGAGACGGTATTCAATCCCGTTTGATGAGCGACACTGCCTGGAAGGCATGTCATCTTAAGTAAGGCCGAGTAGAGAGGAAGGCAGGAGTCTTGGGCAGTGGATTGGCAGTTAAGTGGTGGGGTGAGATGCAGGCTGTTGGAGTAAAGGTAGGATGGTTACATATTGAAGTTTCAAAATTATTTACCCTTAAATAAATCCCAGTCAAACAGAAAGACCGAGAAAGAAGCATTCTTCAGTTAAAGAGAGAAAGGACCCAATCCTAAATTTCTGGAGCTGGACCCTGCAGGTCATAGGAAAAGATTGTATAATATCAAAGGAACTTCTAAAGAGTGAGGTAGGTAAAAGAGACACTTAGTGGAATGCTGAGACATGGAGTAATCTGCAGAGTTGTCAGGTGAACTTGGCCCCCTCACTGTTTTATAGCAACCAGGCAAGATTCCCAACGGAGTAGGTCCAGGACACTAGCTGCTGGTAGCGTTCCCTCCTGGGCAGGTGACACAAGGTCACTTATTCCACGGCCCTCTCCTGTATCCCTGGAGGAACAGAAAACAGGCCGCAACTCTGTGGCATTTCTACCAAGAGCGTTTCGGCGTAATCACTGTCATAGTCAGAAAGCATTGGCCTACTTTCTATGCAGCCTATCTCCACCAGAGCTTGTGTGCTCAACGCTTGCCAAGAACGAATTCCTGATGTAGATGACTAAAATAAAACTGCCTGTGAACAGCTAGTTTATACATTGAGACAGAGTCTTAGCTACAATTGTATTTTCAGGGAAAAAATAAACAACAGAATAAATCATCAAATTACACCCTCTCCCTCTTTCTTCCTTACCCAATTTTCCTTCTGTTTTGTACTCAACCCACAATCTCTTTGTGCATAGTTTATTTAACCAAAGAAGTTGTTTGATCAACTAGACATATATCAGCTGAAAACAAAGTGATTTGATCAGGGGAGGAGTGTCAAGAACCCTTTGTCTTATCTGAAAAAAATGGGGACTGGAATGGTATTCACTTCAGGGAAGCGAAGACAAACAACCCTAATTAGAAAGTCTTCACTTGGCTTCCATTTAAAAGAAGGTCAGTCCTTCATCTCCACACCAGATGAAGTACAAAACTTACTCCAGATTTTTTTTTTTTCTGTTTTCCCCAATATAGCCAGGATATGTCAACTGAGGACAAAAGAGGGTCAGACCTTTTAATGGGTCCTTTACCCCTGGGAGATGCTGAAGGAGGAATCTATTTTGTGAGTCTATAGGTAGGCAGAGGACACATTGATTTACTAAAGCTGACAACTGTAAAGCTGGGAAGAAAATAACTACAAACCCCCCACCTCAATTTGCTGAATTATTTCTTCTTCTGTCATGACACAAATATCCATGATGTCAGGGAGAGAAGTTTGGTCTGATATATTATACTCTTATCAAAGTATGTGCTCATTACTGGATCATAGACTGATAAAATATGATCTAAATAGTGTTAGTAATCAGGATTTAGTTTTCCTTTGGCTTAGCTTTTCCCATCTGGTTTTGGTTTTGTGGTTGCCTTTCCAGTTCTGAGCAAATGTAATAAAAAAAGATGATTAAGAAAATAAAGACACAATATGATTTGTGAATCTCATTCAGTCCAACCCTCTAAATAAATTGAGTTTTTTAGGAACTCAAGACCGAAGCATGATGCTATGGTAGAGACTCACACATTAAATACCCAAACCAGCTCACAGATATAAAAGGAATATATCTCATTTTTGAATGCCATGTTCATCAGAGAAAAATGATTACTTTACTCTGATACTCTAACAATAACAACAACAAAAGAAAACAAACAAATCCAGCAATGAGGACAGCACAAAAATTTATTGGTTGCAGTGGCCAAGAGAACGGAGCCAAGTTCTTGTGGATAACCATCAATTCTCCTCTTATCCCAGAGGGTCGTCATGTTCTCCTCTGCCAAATCACATCTGCTATGACCCAGTGCAAGCAAAGGCTCTCTGTGCCATCTTGGTTGCCTCCAACCTGGGCCCACAGAGTGTGTGTTCTAGGTCTGCTGTGCATGACATGAAAGTCATAATGGTAATGATGATAGCTAAGATAAACTAAATGCCTGCTATTGTATTAAGTACATTATAGGTATTATCCTTGGTCCTCACTACAATTCTCTATGGTAGGCTGTATTATTATTACTGCTTTATCATGAGGTTATAAGGTTTGGAAAGGCTAAATAACTTGCCTTAGGTCACAGACTTAGGAAAAGGATGGAACGGGATTTGAAATCAAATGTCAGAATTGAAATTATATGCCAGCACTTATCCTTTTGCTTCTATCTCTTGGGCTAGTCCAAGACAGGCAACCACTAACCAGGAAAAGGAAACTGCCCAGAGGACTGGAGCTCTCCATTCTTGTTCTAATTCCCACTTCAGGCTGTGCATCCCCATCAAAGCACTGAGTATTACAGTCTGTCTCCTTCTCTGTCTACTTATCTATCTCCTTGACTCTACTGGAACTGCTTGACTGACTCCTGACATACAGTTGGTACTTAATACATGGTAGTTGGCTGACATATGCTACAAATGTATTACTCTCTTGGGAGTTATAACAATTAGGACCATAGTTTTTTCCAGCTAATTGTGCATTATTTTTCAGATGTCCAATTGTTTGTTTGTAATTGCATACCAACTTTTAAAATGTAGGCAGGTGCAGTTGAAAATACAGTCTGGTGCATACCATAATTGCCATTATTTTACTTGGCATTTGCAAATTTAACTCTAATTACAGAATTAGCTGTTACATTGTATTGAAAAGGAAGTGTTTTAATTTAACATTTTAATAGGGAGTATAGACATATTTACTGACTTCATTATAAAACTATCAGCAATTAATTTTTGGATATCTATACCACAAAGCCTAATTAGCATTTTTAATGGAAGATGATGCAGTCTTATTTAAATGGAAGCTTGTTTTACACACAGCATTGCACCATACTTAGCACAGTCCTCAGATGCCCTCTTGTGGTGATACATAGTAAATAAATAATAAAGTAGTGGGAATAAAATGAATTTATTGCTCTTTCATAATTAGCAACCACATCTGTTCTGATTTATAAGATAAATCAAATATAAAAAAAGATAGATCATTTGCTTGGTTATGCACAAGTTAATGTACCATCCTTTAAAATTGTATCACAGTATTAAAAAATATTTGCAAAAGAATAGATATACATACATAGATACGTACAATACATGTATGCACACATATACAGACACACACACATAATGAATCTACATGGTATAGAGAATAATGAAACAATTGTCTATGTACTCAGGACCTGGCTTAATAAATAGAAATTGAAAAGAAAAACAAGGTTTAAACTCAGTTTTTGTTTGATATCAAAGGTCAATGTCTTTCCATGATGTCATACTACCTCCCAAGAAGCAGAATAAGAAAACTCATCCCTATGTGAATAAAATCAACCCTTAGCCTCAATAAAACAAACATATTGTAACCCTCTGAAGCCTTTTGGTCTCACCAGGAAAAAAGAAAGGAAAAAAAGCCTTGTATATAGTGAGTGCTCAATAAATAACTTACTTGTTTTGTATTTAGTAAACTATCTTCTGCTAATAATGCTTGATTATATGAGTCTTTTAAAAGTTATCCTGGGAGGATATCAGTTTCTATCATGGAGAAAATTAATATTATTTATCTACTTTCAAATTAAATTATTCCAAACTAATTCCCAGAGAAAATTGCTTCATTTGTATTCTAAAAACAAAAACAACACTATTTTAAAACTTACTGACTTAATGCCCTTGTAGTATTGCTAACAGAATCAGTTCCACACAACTCAATTTTATGATTCAGAAATTTGTATCTATGGGGACCCAGGGCCTGGGCCCCCTTCCCCTCCATAATGATTTAATGTGGATGTCTACTTGACTGGGACAGACATTAAAAGTCATCAGACCTCCCCAGGGGAGGAAAAAATGTATTGTAAACAAAGCATTGAAATTCCCCTCCCCTGATCACTTTTGATAACAATCTCCACACCCTTGTGTCACAAAAGCCTGCATAAACTGTTCTCACACCTGCCTTGTCCTAACCGTTATGAACCATCCCCTGGCACCTCCTGCTTTTGCCAAGTGCTAACTTTCATCTTTCCAGGCCCACTACCGCCATGGAACCGTAACTCCTGTAAGTCAGTCCTAGTAAACTCATGTCTCACTCTGGGCCTGGCATGCTTTTTGGTCCTAGGGCTAAGCTGGATTGAAACAGTATCATTTTTCAACATATTGGAAATTGATATTAAATCTTGTTGTCTTAAATTTGTATAGGACCAAAGTACATTTCAGTGGTCAACATGTCAAATTCAGACTCTGATGACAGTTTACACATTGTGAATAGAAAAAAGTAGTTTTGAAATACTAAGAAACATACAACTACAACTCAACATGATTTTTCCACAAGATGTCACTATGGTACCTATAAAATATAGTCATAGATGCATTTGTCTGTGCATTGACCTTATTTAAAAAAATACAAAATAAAAAATAACCACACCCAGGCACACAAACCTGAAATTAAGCACACATTTGAAATGAATGAATTTGTAGATATCAAATATGTACTACATATGTATGAAAGCAAATATTTATTTGGATATACATTGAAATCTTAATTGTATGCATTCAAGGAAGGTATAAACCGATAATCTCAAAATCTATGTTAGTTGTAGTAGGGATGACTCATTCTTAGACAACTACCCTAAGGTTCATGACATGTCACTCACCACCATTGTCAACCTGCTCTTCAAGGATGTGATACACTTATGGGTGATCACAGATTGAGTCTACATACTTAACATGCGTGTATAATGGTTAAAGGATGAATGCTGAGCGATATCTAACTGGCAAATTCATGACTGTCCTTTGTTTCTGCTTTAAGTGAGCCTGAGGTTAAGAGCCAAGAAGTCACACAGACCAGAGTTCAAAATCCAGCTCAGCCACCTGTATAAACTCTGGCAAGTTAATTAACCTTACTAAGCATGCTCTCTTATTGATAAAATGGGGATAGTAATTATCTATTTCATTGGGGTTGCTCTGAGAATAAATCAAGACAATGCATATAAAGCACTGGTATGGAACAGATGTTGAATAAATGATACTAAATATTATTAATTCCAAGAAGGAAATGTTAATTAGAATCTCATTTATGTTTTGATCACAGTTCTTAGAATATGAAAGGCCTGAGTTTGGTTCACAGATATGGAATTGTTGTGTAATAAAATTCAAATGTATCTATAAAAATTTAAACATTTGCAATAACTGATACTCCACAGTGGCCTATAATCAAGCTTTTGTTTGCTAAACTCAATTATTTGTTTGGAGAGTAAACAGAGGTCTGGGCTTGCTTATTGGAATGATTCTCTGTGGCTGGTAACAGTAACTGAAATGTCTTAAGTCTGGCAGCTGCACATAGTTAAACATCATTTGGTCAATTGTTAGATAAACTGTGGGATTACTCCTCAGTCTCTTGTGATAGTTCTGCCATGCAGCTTTGCATCACTCTCCTATTTTTAAGCCTTCGGTAGCTCCCATAGCTCTTAGGATAAGAAATCTGGCAGAAATCTGCAGTTTGTCCAGTCTGTCCAATCAGCCTCAGCTGTCAATAGCCCAGATGTTCTCACCACCGGCTTATCAGGCCCATGTTACAAATGAGAAATCTGAATGCCAAGAGGCTGAAGTGACTTGTCCAAAGTAATACTGCTATGAAGTGACTGAGCTAAGAACCATAACCCAAGTGCCCTCACTCATTGGCATGAGCTCTGGGTAAGGAGGGTTCCTGGATCCCAGAAAAACTATGTGCTGTAAGGCCTAGACCAGGTGGGGATGGCAGAGAACTGCAGGGCTCACCCAAAACTGGAAACTTTTACCTAGCAGTAAGAAGATTTTTCAAGGGTTGCAAGAAATCCAACTTTTTGCTTGATATCTCTCAATTTTTAATTGGGGCAATTAATTAAAATAAAAGAATACTACACTGCCAACCATTTTGCAAATGGAATGAGCCTAAGGCCACTCTCAGGGCTAGAGTCCCACCATGCAGGTAGAACAAGTTGCTGTGCCAGCAGCACCCACATAACCTGGGAGCTTGTTGAAAAGCAGAATCCCAGGCCCCACCCCAGACCTTCTGTATCGCACTCTGCATTTTAACAAGATTCCCAGTGCCCCATATGCACACTAAACTTTGAGAAGCACTGTCTTAAATACTATGTGAAACATCCTCATCTAAGTATATACTATTTAGATTACTTCCTGATGCTCTGGCTGGATTTGCTCAAGGGAAAAACATGTGGAATCCTTGGCAAGTTATTGATCCTTATGTGGAACTCTACAAATGAAAGTTCTTTTTCCTCCTTGGGATTTTATCGACTCTAGCTTATCTGACAGGGGAATAGTTAAAAAAAAACTAGACAAAAATATTTGACTTCATTTTTTAATTATAAAAGGAACATACACTTGGAGAAAATTTGGATGAAATGTGGAAAGAAGAAAATAAACCACTTGTCAATAGAGTGACAACTACTCTTACCATCCCAGTGTATTTCTCTCCAGTTTATATTTGTACATATATACACATGCATATATAAACATATCAATTTATCTACTTAATATTTTGAATGCATAATATATTCAAATGGTTCAAACGTTTTAGAAAATGTTACAAGATATATAGTGAAAAGTCTTTCTGCAAATTTCTTACCCCATCTGCCCAGTTCTACACCCAAACCCAACAGACAGCTACCATTTACATTTTTAATGTAAACTTCCAGAGACAGTTTTATGCATATTTAAGCAAATTTGAATATATATACTCCCTACATTTTTACACATACATAACTTATCCTATGCAGTTTCGCACCTGATAGTATGTTTTTTCAGCTACTAAAAAGTCCACAGTTATGATACATTTTGTAAATTGCTTTTTTACTTTGTATTTTACCATAAGCATTTTTTTCAGCTACTAAAAAGTCCACAGTTATGATACATTTTGTAAATTGCTTTTTTACTTTGTATTTTACCATAAACATATCCCATGTTTTTACAGAGTTTTCATAAATATCATTTGAAATGGCCACACAGTATTGTACTGTGTATATTTACAATAATTTAATCAATAGCTGTTACTGCTGCACATTTTGGCCCTTTCCTTTTTGTGTGTGAGTGTGTGATTAAAAACCTTTGTGCACAGAGTTACTACCCAATGTGTATTGAGTGAAGCTTGGAAAGAAACTCAATTCCTGCTGCCAAGATTCCTAAGCAGCCCATATTCTCTCTCTTCCTGAGTGTTGGTTGCTAATTTCTATTTTCAATTTTGTGGAATACTCAGTAACCTAATAACAATATCCTTTTTTTTTCCTCACTAGAAAGAGGCATTAATTACTTACAACCAAATAAAGCTTAACTAACATATGAAAGACGAGGAAAGAAAGAAAAAGATAACACTTCCATCTAGCAAAGTGTTAGTTCCATATATGATATAAAAGTAATGGAATCACCTACTGAGGAAAGTAGAAGTGGAAAAAAACAAACAAACAAAAAACAAGCAACAAACCTGCCTGTGCTGGTTTGAATTTGTTAGGTACCCCAGAAAAGACTATGTTCTTTTAATCCAATCTTGTGGGGGCAGACCTATTGTGGGTGGGACCTTTTGATTAGGTTGTTTCCATGGAGACATGACCCCACCCATTCTAGGTGGGTCTCAATCCCCTTGCTGGGGTCCTCTGTGAGAGGATAAGAGACACATTTTGGAGAGAGCTCAGAGACACTTAGACAGAAATGCCATAGGAGAAACAGGCAGATCCAGAGAAGCTAAGAGAGAAAGGAAACGCCCACAGAGACATTTTGGAGAAAGCCACAGAAACCGGAAGCTAAACCTGGGAGAGGATCAGCTGATTCCAGTCATGTGCCTTTCCATGTGACAGAGGAACCCCAGATGCCATCAGCCTTTTTTCAGAGAAGGTAATGTCCTGTTGATGTCTCAATTGGGACATTTTCATGGCCTTAGAACTGTAAATCTGTGAACTAAAAAACCCCCATTGTAAAAGCCAATTCACTTCTGGTATATTGCGTTCCAGCAGCTTTAGCAAACCAAAACACTGCCTAAAACTGAGAAAATGGCAAAGGAGTATCAGAAATAGAGTACAATGGAGCATCAGCTCTTGTTACAGGAGGGAAAAAGATTGGAAAACAATAAGCATTTCATTGACAAGAACTCAAATAGCTGATGAAATGCAGGGAGAGCACATGGTCTACCTTCTATCTCCAAAGGAACACGGCTTAGAAAGAACCAAACAGAAACTCTTCATCAGAAACTTTGTGAGGTAGAGTCATCAATCAGAGCAAACTCATAGTTCCATAGCTTATCTCCCAAAAAATTCTGGAGCAGAAGTCAGAGTGGCCACTGCAGTGTAAGGAGATAAGAAAGTCATGAACTTGGTTAGAGATGAAGAAATACATGGAGAAAACTAATTTTGGAATTGTGGAGGAATTCCCATTCTTGTGGATGGGGATAGCAAGAGAGTCAGTGAATTCTCTCTTCAGGAAAAAGGGTAAAGTCTCTGACTTCCAGTCAAAGAAAATATCAAATTCAGTCTTGGAGATACAGTCAACCAGGGATTAAAAAGAAATTGAAGCTTAAATTATTCGTGAGAGATTCCTATAGGAAGGGGGTCTCAGGAAAGACTTAGTGACCAGAGGGGTATATATGTATATACATGTATATTAACTAGCATGCCTAAAGAGCAGAACTCAGAGGGTGCAACCACAAAGAAACTTAATTATTCTCTCCTAGTATTCATGCAAACCCAATCTGTAAGGGCTATTTGTCCCAAGTTCTTGAAATCTTAGGTTGCCTATAGCTTATCTTCCTGCTCCTATATAATCAAAGATCTCTTGGTCTCTTTATTCCCTGAAAGCCTCAGTTCTGGAAATAGCCAGTTCAATATAACAGTCAGAACTGCAAACTTCATTTATAATTAGAGATACAATTAAATATTCTCCCTTTTTCATCTTGGACCTGCTGCAGTGGAAAGTGTACCCTGGGAAAAGGATGGTTGTGGTGAATTTCTCTTTTTTTCTCTGCTGTCTTTCTTCCTTGACACTTCACCCTTGCCTTCAGCTTGGTGAAACTTTTCATAGATGGAGGTCAGAAGGAGGGAGGAGAGGAAAACAGGCAGGAAAGGCCCAACTTGCCTGGCATTGGTATAATAGTGATTTCTTGGAATGTGACAGATGCTTACAGCTGACTATTTCATAGGGCACTGTGTGGTTTTTGGAGACCTCTCACTACCCCTCCACCCCATAGTAGTTTGTCACGTATAGTCTCTCTTCACGGACAATGTACCCTCTGGCCAGTTTCTCCTCTGGCCTCTGTTTAACTGCACTCACCATTTCATAGACTTTCTGTTGAGATTCCGTCACTCTTCCAGGTGGCCCTGGACAGCTCTAGACTTGTAATTTTATTTTCCTGCTCTCTCACATGGTCTATAGGAAATCTGCAAAGTGGGAGTTCTTGATTTTTTGTGAGAATTCATTTACTCCCAAAATGTTTCCAGAGACTTTACTATTATAGGTCAATCTAATCAGCTTCTCTCTCTTTAGATTTCTCAGTCACGAGTTAAGATGCCAATACACTGTGTCCCCTAAATTCCAGGAGACACGCATTTAGTTCCAGAAGCCACTCATCACTAGGCTCGAGGGAAAGAAAAGGTACTCCATTCTTCCTATGAATAAATGAAAGCTGACTCAAAATCCTGTCTCATCTCCTACTCAAATCTTGGCCTCCCCCACCTTCTTTATAGGCTGGAGGTGTGTGCTTAGCTAAGGGGTATAAAACTGGTTCTTGACTACTTGTTTTGCATTTTATAATTAGGTGGTCCAGCACCACCACTTTGATATGTGGATGCGATCAAAGCGTAGTTAACTTTTAGTCATTTTTAATAATTGATAGGTACATGCATATATAATTAGATCACATTCAAATCCACACTAGTTTTAATGGAGTTGCTTTATATTACCTAAAAATACTCAGAAATCTCTGTGATAAGTGATTTTATGAACATTAATAGCCTTGAATTTCCTTGACTTTCCTTTTCATGTCATAAAGTTTTGCATGCTTTCCAGAGAAAAACACACATACTTTTTTCTAGAGGAATAAGGAAATAAAATGCCATGAGTGAGGAAACAATTTAGGTTGGAGATTTTGTAGGTATGTGTAAGTTGCTTAATGTCTATGAGATCAATCTAGGTGGGAAAATGCCATTTTGGGATTACATTTTTGTTATGAAAGAGTGGGAAGTAGAGGGATGAATAATTGACCGTTGTCATTTCAGTTTCTATTGCTTTCTCCTGCAAGTGGACAAAATGCGTAAATACTAAATGCATACACTAAAGCTGCCTCTTGGCAGATGTGGATTATATTCTAAAGGGACACTTTCAAAGAGCATCGCCCAAATCAGTCATTTATTCTGTATCCCCTAAGCATGTTTCAGTGCAGATCTACAACACTATCATGTACAGGTTTACAAAGCTCTCTGTATTTGCTCTTTTGCCATTAGTCCTGGGTGAATCTCATTTTGAGCAAACCTTATACAATTCAACTTGAGCAAATTTATAAATTGGGGGTGGAGTTGGAGCATTATTTGTCTAACACAAAATCTCTTCAGGTTACAAATAGAGTCACCATAAAATTCATCTAATATTAAATCTCCCTCAGTGTAGTTTTAAAATTAGATTTAGACAAAATTGGTCCAAACAGACATTTTCAAAATCCTGGCAATTCCTCAGAGGACAAAAGTGATGGAAACAGTATAGATTCAGTATCAAGATTCTCTAATACTAAATGTTAGAGAATCTAAGTGTCTTATGGGCAATAGAGAAGGCTACAGGGGGAGGACATGAGCAAACCTGTTCCTGAGAATATGTGAGGACTTACAGCAATAACCAGAGGAAGTTTTGGGTTCCCATATGAGGTAGGGGATATGAGTTTAAAATGTTTGCTTATTGATGTTAATATCCCCTTACTTGTCCCCATAGGCAGTGGGTGAGTGTGAATGAGGAACCAAGGATGTTTACGACATATGTTTTAAGGGTTTTCTTTTCTTTTGTGTCCTGTTTCTCCACCAAGATCACTTACTTTTAAAAACATGTCCTGATCTTGCAGGGTAGTTAGGATCTTTGGAAGGGAAGAAATGGCATCCCTTAGATAAATAAGGAAGTTGAGACCGGCAACTGGAGCATCAGAAGAACAGGGCATAAAAAGTGGGAGAAAAGAGTAAATGCTCCTTGGGGCTTCTTGAAGACAGGGACATTGTCCTGTTTGGCTTTTTAATCCTCACAAGTGGCCATTCAACAAATGTTGCTTAAGTAAAAGAATGACTGAATCAAAGGGCATGCAGCAGGCAGTCTGATAAGAAATCAGGCCCTGCCTCTGATGTATAGGATCAATTTCTCAGGGGACTGTGATCCCCTGGAGGGCAAAACCACCCACTAGCTTTTTAACCTATCCCTCCCCTCCCTCCAATCTTGAAATATCTAGGAATGATGTGGACTTACTCTGAGGCTAACAAATGATTGTCTATGATGATTAGATTAGAATCATTTATTTGTAATCATTATAAATGCCTGAGAAATGTCCATTTTACTTTCTGAAACTTAGAAATTATACAAGATGTGTATATTCAATTAGGAAAAAGTAGAAAACAGGTTAAAAAGAAAATAATTTTCTATGGCACTAATTAAAGATAGCAAGATAGATCTCTTTCTACAAAAATGGAATCATGCTGTATATATTGTTTGTGTTGTTTTATCCCTTTGTAACAAACTAGGAACATTTTTTAGGCCATGATTTAAGAAACACTCTATTAATGAAATGCTTTTCTCTTAGATTTGACTCTAACCAACATTAATCAGCTATAGATTTAAAAAATAAATAAAACTGGCTCCCTTCCTGCCCCTAATGGCTCACCACCATTCATTATGCCTTCAGGATCCAGCAACAATTTCAGTTCTGCATATGATATAAAAAAGGAATAGGCCTACCTAAAGAGGGTGGCTAAGTTTAAAATATCGAGCTAAAAATATACAAAAAGAGTAGCAAATCCTCAAGGGAAAACTGCCTTCCGAAGCAAGAGGGAAGTATTGTGAAGGAGAACGACACACGCATTATCCTCCCTTTCCAGCAAAGCAACTGGCAAAGATGCAGGGAGGCCGGCAGCTGTGTTCCCTTCAGGTGGAGCGAAACATCAGGAGTGGGGAAAAAGATTCCTCTTCCACACAATGACATATCCAAAGAGATTATTTGGGTTTCAATAAATTTATGACTGTGATCCTAGTACCAAGCTCAAAATCAAAACCACCCTTGTATCAGGGTTTATTAAGTCAGAGATGGGGTGCCTTGGAGGGAGCTGGACTTTGCAGGGGGGCACTGTAGAGTTGGAGGCAGAGATGTTCCTGAGTATGGACTTTGTTTTCTCCCTCCAACCCCAGTGAGCATGTGGCCTCATTGGTCATACTGTTGTGGACAAAGAATATGGATTATTTAAAAATGCACGCTTCAATGGTTTTTAGCGTATTCATAAGGTCGTGCAACCATCACCATTGTTTAATTTCAGAATATTTTCATCACCCTCAAAAGAAGCCCCATACCGGTCCGAAGTCATACCCCATTCTCCCCAGCCCCCCATCCTCAATCACTAATCTCCTTTCTTTCTCTAGGGATTTGCCTATTCTTGACATGTCATATAAATGCAATCATACAATATGCAGGTTTTTCTGATTGGCTTGGCATGTTTTCAGGGTTCATCCATGTTGTAGCAAGCATCAGAATTTCATTTGTTTTTTTTTTTTTTTGCTGAATAATATTCCATTATGTGGGTTTATACCACATTGTTTTTAATCCATTCATGAGCTGATGGACAGTTGGTTGTTCCCATTTTTTGGCTGAGTAATGCTGCTATATACATTCATGTACATGTTTTTGTGTGAACATATGTTTTCTATTCTCTTGGAGAATCTGATGTTTTTAAACATTTCTTTAAAAAAAAATGCACAGGTTATTAGTTTTTAGTGTGAATGGTGATTTAAGCCTGAGTGTAGATGGCTATTTCTCATTGCTGATAAGAGTAACCAGCAGTCTCATGAAGGAACCAGGCATGAGAAAAAAGCCAAGCCAGAAAATATTACATGTGCCCCTGTTCTGGGTGCTACCTAGTTTCCATTAAGTTCTTATACTTGGCTAAATAAAAAGGAGCACACAGAAAGCATAGGAGAGTGTGTGGTCTCCTCTCCAGTATGGTAACCTGGAATGCTAAAGGTAGTACTTTTTCCTCTTAAACATAAAAATGATAAAATAATACAAGTTAATGGAGGAAATTAGGAAATCCAGATGAGCACAGAGAAAAAATTAATGCATTCTCACATAAATTACAGATAGCATTGTTGATATTTTCATGGAATGTGTTCTGCTTTTTTCTCTAATTGATGAACTGTGGACATATGCGAGAGGCCTCCATTTAGAAGTAATTATTGATGTGGTACTGTTTCTTATGTTCTGCTCCAACCAAATTTAAACACTTTAAGACTTTTTTTTCCCCTGGGTAAAAACAGAGGGTCAATTCTCCTTCCAGTCCAAAGCAGGTCCTATTATTTATTTTAACCTTTTTTATCCTTTTTCGTCAAACAGTGTTAACCATTCACGTGGCAGAGAGAACTGGGTCTACCAAAAGGGTCATGTTGATGATTAAAAATAATGGCTGCCCTGACTGAAAATGGTAGAGGAAACTCAAAAGGAAATGGGAAACCAGGAAAAGAGTTTGGTTTTGTTATAGGCTGAAGAGATAGAAAAAGGAAGCCTGGTGTTTCAATGTGGTAGTAGAGGTTACTTGGAGCGTGGGAATTTTGAATGCCAAGAAAAAGGAAGGCTAGAGGAGGAGTGGATGGTGGGGAATTCCCAGGCCCCACTGCCATGGCATCTGTAACCTCAGGTTGTTGGCTACAATCTGTTCAACAATTCATTTGTGATCACAATTATTGTCAGATGTGATGTGCTTTGTTTCAGAGGTAATATTTTACCACTAAAATTTTGAAACTACAGCTTATACATTTTCATTTGAGAAAGGTCATATTTTACCATTAAAATTTTGAAACTGCAGCTTATACATTTTCACTTGAGAAAAATTAGAAAACACAGATAAGTGAAATGATAACAAATGTCATTCGTTATTTCTCTTCACTTAGGTGTGAAAATATCTTTTTTTCTAAAAATGGGATGATAATTTCTTACCAGTTCTGTCCTGGCTTTTCCTACATTAATAATCTACAAGTATCTTTTCAGCAGCATGGTTTTTGAGAAGTATACTATCAATTTGACGATGTCCTTCCTTACTTTCAACAACGACTGACAATCAGATTAAGAGATTTTTCTGGATAAATAGGCACACATTCCTTTCATGCCTCTAGTCAGTCACAATCATTCCACGTGCCCTTGGGATCCAGCAAAGAGCATTGGTTTCACAAGGTTAGAGAGAGTGGGGCCACGTAGGGGTACATGTGGAAGTTTTAAAAAAAAATCCAGCTCTAACTGCATGGAATTGTAAAAGAATATGAGAGAGAAGTGGAACGGTTGAAAAGGGATGGCAGGATTAGACCTTGCTGCATTAGGAAAGAGAAATAGAAAAGGAAACTGGGACCCCCAGTAAAGTTAACCAAAGTCCAGGGGATTTTAAAAAGTAATGAAAAGGAAAATATTTTTGATGAGTACACAGCAAAGGGTCATTGCTTCATTCCCTCCTTTACCCTCCCCCCATCCCTACTGCTCCAGACTTCCTAAAGTAAGGGGTACTCTCTAAGTACTATGAACCTAGGCTATTGACAAATAACCAGGGTTAATTAATAGCAGGGTTGATATTAAGTTCACTTACAAAGGTATGATTTCACCTTTTAGACTTTGAAAATGGCAGATGGAATATGGATTCGTTTAAGAAGAAACAGAGATAAGCACAAAGGTAATAACCATTCATTATTTTATCACAGAAATACATTCATAGATATTTCTTTTTACATAAGTGGGATCATATTGTGCGCTTACAGATTTTTCCAAAATGAGAAACTATAACTCACTTTCAAAGGCATCACTTCCAAGTTACACTATTACTAAGGTGGTGTTTCTTTAACCACAATTAATTAGCTCAAGACTTTTTTTTTTCTTTTTTAATTGGACAGGCAACCATATTTCCCCTTCTTGTCCCCAACCAGTCACTACCTGTTATGGGTTGAATTGTGTCCTCCAGAAAGACGCGTTTAAGTCCTAACCCCAGGTACCTGTGAATGTGAACTTACTTGGAAATAGGTTCATCGCAGATGGACTTAATTAACTTAAAATGAGGTCATACGGGAGTAGGGTGGGCACTTAATCCAATATGATTGTGCCCTAATAAGAGAAGAGACACAGGCAGACAGAGAGAATGCCATGTGATGACAGAGGCAGAGACTGAAGTGAAGGGCACCAAGAAAAGGAATGCCAAGGATTGCCCCTAATCACCAGAAGATAGAAGAGGCAAGGAGGGATTCTCCTCTACACATTTCAGAGGGAGCATGGCCCTGCTGACACCTTGATTTGGGACTTCCAGCCTCCAGAATTGTGAGGCAATAAATTTCTGTTGTTTAGCCACCTAGATTGTGGTACTTTATTACAGTAGCCCCGTGAAACGAAGACATTACAATTACATTTATCCTCAGGGGAAAGAAAAGCTGTGTGTGTTCAAAGTCTTCAAGGGGCACACTGAAACTTTTAAACTTGGCTGGAGCCTCTCAAAAGGGTATTAGAACATTAAAGGGAATGGGGCAGTAGAAAAAAAGTCAGGTCAGGAAACATGCTAGATAAAGGGGATCCTGGGCTTTCACAGTGGGTGATAAAGATTATGCACAGACTAAAACCCTCCAAAGGTTAATGGAAGAACAGTTGATGGAGGAGTACATGGCAGAGCACACACTCTGAAGTTAGAACTACTTAGAGAATGAAGACAAGTTTAAGGATATTATGTATTTTTTAAAATGACCATGCCGAACTCTAGAGAGCTGTTAGACTCGGTTTCAGTGTTACCGGGGGAATGGATTTCTGAACTATCCTAGGACCGAACTAATCATCAGAGTCACCCCAAGTGTGGCAACAGCATAGCAAGAATTTAATTCTTTCTATTTTCCCCCCAGTTCTGTTAGGATTCTGTCTGGCCAGCATGTGTTGTAAGGCAGCTGCATACCCTGTAGGGAGACCAGGGGATGAGAGAAAAGCCAGGCTAAGGTAGGCTGCATTTGCCTGCATATGTGGCCACCTCACTTACACTACTTCTGAAATCTTGGCTGGTAAATTGGGAAAATACAGCAGGGTTATGTGCATGTGCAGTCTCTTCCTGCCAATATGGAACCCACCTGCAGGTAACAGGTAACATCCTCTCCCACCCCCCACTTTTTTTTTTAGCAAAGGGATTTTTTTTTCTTTTGAGCAGATGTACAGTAACATCCCTGGGAAGCTATGTGAAAAGATACTCTCTGGTCCAGTCAGATGATCCAATTCCTCTATTATCTCAGTGCTCTCTGAGCTTTTCCTGCTGGCTGCCCTCAGCGCACAGACACAGCTGAGCAGCATTGGAGTCAGTCATCAATGGTGGGCAGCCAGAAGGCCATGCTGGAACATGCACTGGCAAAGGTCATGAACTTGGGGTTGAACTGCAAACAGGTAACGGGATCTGAGTGTTTACCATCCAACACTGCTACTTTTACACCACTCTCTCCTTTCCAAATATGGATCTTGCCATCCTCTGAACCAGTCATAATAAACTGGGAGTCTGGAGTAAATGAGGCCTCCAATGTGACAGCTTTGCTGTTGGCATAATCCCCAAATATATGCAACACTACTCCCTTGAATGCATCAATAAGAGGGATGAAGTTGCCCTTGGTGGAGATGAGGATGAACTTGCCATTATTGCTGAACTTCAGTCCTGTCCACTCACAAGTCCGATCACACTGCATCTTAAAGGTTGCGAATGGTCCCTTATCAAAAGAACGAATGTCATAAAGTTTGACCATTTCAGAATTGACACCTGCAGCAAAAATTAACCCTTCTGGATCAAAAGAACAAACCGGCTTGCCCTGTAGATGCATAAGGCCCTGGCAGTTAGGCGACCGGAGATCCCATAGTCGAATGGTCTTATCGAGAGACCCAGAAATGAAAATGGCATCCACAGGTGACATGGACAAGGCCACCACCCTTTTGCTATGTCCAGGAAAGTATCTGATATATTTGTTGTCATGCAAGGACAGATAACGAATAGTATCGTCGATTTTATAAGAGCTGTAAACCACTGTGTTTGCTCCATGTGTGTATCTGATGAGGTCCACGCCGTATTTCTTACTGTACAGGGTTCTCTTTGGTTTGCCCTCCTGGCAGTCATAGAGGACGATCAAGTCATCGTCACTGCTGGAGATGACCGACTCGCCGTTGGGGCTGAAGTCAAAGGAGTTAATCTTGTCCCAGTTCTCGTAGAACACCCTGGCCACACGGAAGCTCCGCAGCGCGCTGTCGGTCAGCTTCATGGCCGCGTGTGGTGGAGGCAGCGGCGCAGGGCCGGGGCGGCTGGTGGCCGAGTGGGTCGGTGTTCAGGTGGTGCGGGCGCCGAACCTGTGGCAAGCGAGAGGCAGCCGAAAGTCGGATCGTCTTCTCCTCCTGCTCCTGTTATACTCTCCTGTCTGGGCAGTGGGGCCTTGCTGACTGTTTCTCCTCACCGGCGCCTCAAGACCGCCTCGTTGCGTCAGCCATCTTGGGATGACTGGCCGAAGGCAGATAAAGACGCCTCTGCCGCGGAGCATGCCGGGAAAGGAGGAGGAGCATTTTAGTGTTTAAAATGAGTAACACAAGTTCGTTTGGGGGAGGGATAGAGAGGTGGGGTGATGGGGATGGGGGTGGGGGATGGGGTGGGGGGTGTGGAGGAAATGCTAGTCAGCAAAAAGAAAAAAAAATTATGGCAACCCAAATTGGAGAGAGTAAAATAAAGGTATTTTCACACATGGAATCATCTTGTACATGCTGTTTATAGTTGTCTCTTTTTCTTCCTGTGGATTATGACTATTTATCCCTGGCATCATATTTGAATTGCACTCAAAATATGGTGATGTTTCTTCTTTATGCTGTTTTCAATCCAATATTATCCACTGTAAATTTTTACATGCCTGCTGAGGCAGTCATAATTCCCTTTCCTGCCCCAGGAAAGGCATTAACAACCACTGTCCTCAAGTTCCAGGAAAACAATGTTATAGAAAGAATGGAATCCTCTAGAACTGAGTTCCAGTGGGAAGTACATTGAAAGGGTAGCAGAATATTAGAGGTAAATGGAGTGCCAGAAGAGTCAGTTCTTTCTGTACCAGGAAAGAGGCAGAGAAAAGAGACTGGACTTTCCCTGGAAAAGGGAATTTTATTCAAATTTCAGATATTGCAAAAGCAAGGAGAGACAGGTATAGCAGAGGAGTCCATGAAAGAGGTTTTCCTTTCTGTAGTGGCTAGGAAAATCCTGAGCAACTAGTCAGAAGTTAATGAAAACTTATGGATGGTTACTATGAATGATATGTTCAAAGAGGTAATCTTTTACTTCCAGACTTAAAATTACACAAGTAATAGATATTCATTTGAGAAAAAACTTGAGAAAAAAATAGAGAAAAAATTAAGGAAATCGTTATTCTATATGCCATCCACTTCCAGTAATATTATGCCTTATTTCTTTTTCAAAACCAAGATCATACTGTATATTCTATTTGTATCTTGTTTTCTC
Source organism: Choloepus didactylus (assembly GCF_015220235.1). Taxonomy (NCBI): domain Eukaryota; kingdom Metazoa; phylum Chordata; class Mammalia; order Pilosa; family Megalonychidae; genus Choloepus; species Choloepus didactylus. The sequence continues at coordinate 116,054,027 of NC_051312.1, read as the reverse complement.
CCCTTATCAGTATAGTTTTTTCAGTCGCAGACTGGAGTCATTATTCTGTTTGACCTGAAACATGACATCTGAGAGAAGATCCATTAACTCCAGCTGTTGCAATGCCTCTAGCTGCCCTGGTCCTTCACTTACGGAGTTTTGATTGTTTAATTATTCCTTCAGTTTTTTCGAGATACTCCAGGACTCTTTCAATAAATTCTTCCTTCTGTTTAAGCTAGAAAGCCACTTTTTGGTGTTGGATACCAAGAAAATCTTAAGCAATATATACAAGAATTATGGGAAAGACAAAGAAAAATGGAGAACAACACTCAGATCCAATAAAAGATATTGCTTTCTATTGGGCATTGAATCATGTCCCCTAAAAAAGGTCCCAACCACTAATCCTGTGAGTGTGAACCCATTTGTAAATGGAAACTCTGAAGTTGTTATTAGTTAATATGTGCCCAAACTGAATGAGGGTGGGCCTTAATCCAATATGGTTGAAGTCTTTATAAGCAAAGGAAATTGGACATGAAAGGAGAAGCCAGGCGAGCAGCTAGAAGCTGGAAGAGAAAGAAGATGCTACCATGTGCATTGCCATGTGATGGAAAAGCCAAGGAATTCCAAAGATTGCAGGCCAGCCAGAAGATACCAACCTGGGAGGAAGCAAGCTTTTTAGCCTCTGAAACTGTGAGCCAATCAATTCCTGTTGTTAAGCCAACTCATTGTGTGGTACTTGTTTTAGTGGTCAAGAACTGTGGCAGCCCATGGCCTGAGCAAAACAGGCCTGCAGATCTTTCGTGCACAGCAGTCTGTGTGACCTAGGGAGCTAATGTTTAACCTATTTTCTTTGTAAGCCAGTAAAGAGAAAGGGTAAATTGGCCTTAAAATGTAACTTATGGGAAGCAGGCAGGAGGTGAGAGGCTCTTAGTCTCTCAAAAAGAGCAAAATGTAATTGTTCAAGTGTTATTCTAGTCCTTCCTACACCACCCCTCAGGTCAGAGTGAACTGTCCTGTCTATGCTCCCCACCTCTTAGGAATATGCTTTTGTCTTAAATCCTTATAAATGGCTTGCTCTCCTCTTCGCACTGTGCGGTCTACTTCCCTGTGAATGTGATGCCTGCCCGGCCTGAGAGAGCCGTCATGATCTCTCTGTGACCTCTCATCCTGTAAGTAAGCCCTGAATAAAAGATCATGTATCAGAAAATGCTTGTTGCCCTCGTTGGCCTCTGGACTGGCATGGCTCTCACGGGTTGCGACAAGAACCTAAGACATTCTTAATGTGGCATATTGAAGTTAACAGAACAAAAACCCAAAACCTTCATCTGACATTGCACAAAAAGGATAGAAAAACACAGAGAAATGGAGCACCATTAAAAGGAGAATGAGGTCTTACTGCAGCAGGAAAAGAGATTAGAAATGGGGAGGGTGTGATTTCATTAACTTTGCAAATGTTACCCAAAGCTTAAAATCTCAAAGGCAAAACAAAACAAAAAATAGCAAGATTTTGGGAAAGGGTATATGGTCTCCCTAAGGAGATTGGTATAGGAACGGCCATAAAATAGTAACCTTAGATCAGAAACTTTTCGAGGATTCTCCAACTAGAAAAACCTCTATTGGGAGACAAGATTTGCTGAGTGAATGCCAGGGAAACAGGCAGGGCATTGGCCAAGGTATAAAAAAAAGGATAGAAAAATAAGAAATAATCATTAGAATTGGAAGAATAAAGAAGAGAAGATATGCCAGTGGGACTGGGGAGGCCATTAGTGGGGAGACTAGATATGTCCTTGGCAAAGCAAATATCAAGCTCAGTATTAGCATGCCAAGTTCAGTATCAGCATGCCAGGAATGCCTGGTCAAAGAGAAACTGAAACTGGAAATTAGGACTATAGATATTTATACAGACACTAAAGGAGAAGGGCCAGAAGTTACATATAGGGGAAGATCACATTGCAAACTTCTCTAAAGTAAGCGCTTCAAATAAAAGGAGTTTCTGTTTATAGGTTGTAGATCACCTTTTTCTCCTTCTGGATACTGGAAAAACCTAAGTGTCAAAATTTTAAAAAATTTAAATTCCAAATGAGAATTTCCTTTTCCATTTTCTCTCTCAACCTCCTTCCACAAGAATAGTAACAGCCTTTGGCAGTATTCTGCAGTTGAAAATGATCACATAGTTATAGATGAAAATATACAAGGGAGGAACACTGATAAGTCAATACTTGGAGACTCCAAAGGAACCACTGGTAGGTGTTCCAGGTTGTGGATATTGAGAAGAGACCCTGGTTACAGACCTGATTAAAATTCTAATAGCTATCTAGAGCTGAGAAGAATAAGGATAAAACAGAAAAAGGTGATTTTCTCAAAAAATACTTTTTTAACTTTTCTTCACAAACATTCTAAATTGACCATGAACAGAGCAGGGACTCTGTTTCCTTTAATATTAAATGCACACTTTTTATTAAGATGTAAAAGGGCACTAAAAATAATATTAGTTTACAATTGCCTTGCTTACACTTCAGAAATATCTTTTAAAGAAATCAGTTCTTCTTAGATGACTTATCATGTTTCTCACTTAATTTTGTTTAAAAACCAGAGAGCACTTTGAATTAAACTAATATCTATATGCAGATAAAATTGCATGCATTAAGTTTGTAGGATAAGTTCAACTTCCCCTAAGATTAAAAAAAAAAAAAAAAAAATTGTCAGGGGAAAAGAGACTACATTTGGATTCTTTTACATGTGTATGCCAGGTTGGGAAAACCTAAATTTTCCCAATATAGTGCCCTCAAATTCAGGTTTTGTATGATTGCCTGTGTCCTATCTATCACATTTCAAGTCTGCAACTGTATTTACCGTCAATAAATGTTCAGAGTTTACTAGGGCACAAATGGATCCTGATCAGTGGTCTCATTTTTTCTAACTCCTTAGCCATCATATTGTCAACTTTTAGAAACAGAAATTCATCTTTCCTAGTTGCTTTAGAGGACAGCACATACATAGACAAGAAGGAGTCACAAAGAAGTTAAATAGACTTCTGTCATCTGCTTTTCTGAAGCCCTTAACTGTTATTGTTCTCAATTCCACTGGTAGTATAGTGAGTTAAATTAGTTTCAGAATAGCAGCTGGCTAGACAGTTATATGTCTGTGGAGTTTGCATCTACTTCTTTTTTCCTTCTCAGACCCGGCATAGACAATAGTGACAGTAAATGAATCTAGTGATTTCCTTTGACCCCACTGATGCTGAAATGAGGGAGCAATGGAAGTAAGTGGTCACTGAAAATTTTCCAGGGTTGAAACCCTATGCTCAAAGGCATAGCATGTGTAAAAAGGAGTGGGGAAGGACATAAGGACGGAAAAGAAGTTTATTTTTCCAGGTAGGATTCTCCAGATAAAGTTGATAAAAAGGAAAAGGGTCTTTAATTCCCATGAGCAGAAAGCCCTATGTTATCTATAGCTTAAGTTAATGAAAGCCATATTAGAAATTGACTATGCTTTATAAACATTCTTTGGTATGTTTGTGTGGAATTTCTTTTACTTTTACAGTATAAGTTTCATTTGAAAATTCCAACTGTACTTCAGCTAAAGTAAGGAAAAGGATTATTTCCCATTCCTTTAAGCATTATAATTTTAAACAATGCAAATCACATCTGCCAGCAGATCCAAGGAATTTATTTAGGATGCAGAGATTAAGTCAAAAGCCCAATAAACACTTAGTCAAAGAACAGATTTTGACTCAAGAAACAAGATGGAAACCAAGTGAGAAGCTGAATTTTTTTTCCCCTGAAAATAGGGTTGGGAGTCCCAAAGATCCTTTTTACCAGTTATTAGGGTCCAATTTGTCTGTGTTGCACTGTATACACAATTACTTTTAGAGTAGATTTATGGCTTCTCTTGAAGCTGTTTCCATGGATCATCTCTGGGAAGAGGTGGCATGTATGGTCTTCCCTTTAGGGCCACATCCTTGGCTGGCTCATCAGTTTTTATGAGAATGTAAACTCTGCTCCTGTATGGTTGTTTATGCTCTATACCTAATTGGCATCAAAAAGTAACTCTACCTCAAAACACAGGTGAAGGAGCATAACTTTAAATGTATAGTAGCAAAATAGCTAGCACAAACTCTGAGTAGCTGAACTTGGCACTTCCCTGGAAGGAAAACATGGCCTTATCCCTTTCCTAGATAGGGGAGTGGATGAGTGTAGGGGAAGAACCCAGGCTTTGCCACACATCAGACTTTACAAACATCAGGATAAGGTTTGCCCTGAAAGAGGGAACCAAAGACATACCACTTGGGACTCTCTGTTCCAGCCACTGTCAGGGGATCATCCTGCTTTTTACCCCAATACCCCCTCCACATGATCCTCAGTATGGTGGAAGGTTAGAGCTTCCAGATGGAGTGGTGGGAAGGAGCTCTGGAAGTGTTTATTAACACACGAGGGGTGAAAATCCAGTGGGCTGGACCCATGGGGCCTGAAGCATGCATGTTGGAGGTTAGTGGATGACACCTACCCCTGGTTGGTCCACCAGTCCCCTTGGGAACAGTCATATGACATCTTCAAGGAGTACTGACAACTCCCATTTATCAGGAAATGGCCAGAATATATGGGTAAGACACTCAGATCAATGGAAAAGGGGTAACATTATATCTCAGACAAAGGGGCAGACAGACTGGATGGCCTTAGAAGAAAAAAATAAGTTACTGCAAATAGGCTGAGAGAAAAGTCTTTCAGAGACAACCACCCTGCGAGGACTAGTTACTGCCCCTTTCTCCTGGTTTTCTACAGATTTGACCTGGCAGTGACCTGGAAGGAAGATACGTTATCCATCCAGCTGACCCTGGCCATCATATTAGCAGGAAACCTGACCGATGGCTGGATTTGACATCTGATCCCTTGCGCTCTATCTCCTCTCTGCCCAGTCTGGATCGACAGGCCAGGAACTGATCTTCCCAGCCTGTGCCCTTCATTCATGCCCTGATACAAAGACACAACTGTTGGCTGTGCATTCTTCTTCTCCACACCTCTGAACAACCCGTCAGGATGCAAAAACTCCTGAAGTAATGAAACTGGCAAACTGCTCAGTCATCTTTCCAATTTATTCACCGGTGAACACATGATATGCAATCTGTCAGCTACCTTGGCTGACAATGTTGAATTCATAACACCAGCTCTTCGGGCTCAGCAAAAATCATCAGACTCTCTAGCCAAAGTAGTGCCTGATAACCGCATTGCCTTAAACTTCTTCCTAGCCCAAAAGGAGACGTATGTGCTATTGCTAACGTCTCCTGCCATATGTCAGTTAATACTTCAGGGGAAGTAGAATGGGAGGTGACTAAAATCCAGTGGCAAGTCCAGTGGCTGCAAAGTGTAAAAACAGATTCTATGTGGGACCGCTTCAGTGATCTCCCAGGGGGCAGAGGTATATGGGTGTCACTATTAATTCAGACAGGCTTGATCATCCTACTTGGAGTAATGGTATGCATAGGTGAAGCCTTCCTAATGTGTTGCAGCTGCTGGTACTCCCAAACCTTTACTGCCAACATTGTTGACAGCCATGGGCTGACAGGCCTCACCTGTCTCCACCTACTTGTCTGAGGAGAGAGGTGGGTTTTTGCTGTGGAAGCTAATGCAGAGAAGTAGCTGAGGTCTCCTTGAGAGGCTGAGGCGAGGACTGCTAAGGAGGTCACAGACATACACTAAGCAGCCATCTCTCAGCCCTCACATACCCCCCTACCCCACCTCCTCTTCCATCAGGCAGTGATGTTTCAATCTGTTTTCATTCAACAACCTAGGGGAGATGTTAAGTCTAATAAAAAGGCCCAACCAGACCCTAAACCTGGAAACCAGGAACAAGCAGCCCCAGATATTAATCAAGGGAGGAATTCTCAGTGATTAGGACCCCTTTCCCGCAGGGTGGATAATAACACCCTCAAACAGTGTAGATGTGTCCCTCTTCTCTGGCATAAGGTGGGGTGTGCAGGACTGCCATGTAGTGACCCTTACCCAAGCAGCTTTGGCCACCATAGGAGACCAGCCATAATGAGGATTCTTCCCTTGCTTTTTTTTGGACCCATTTGATGCTGTGTAAGTAATAAAACAGTCATTTTCTGAAAGTTTCTGTGGTGTTCTGAATCTGTGTTTCCATGATACAGTGTGTAGCAACTCGCTCCACAGACACCATCAAGTGTCCTTATATACACTTCATGGGAGTCCCAGAGGGAGAAGAAAGAGAAAAAGGGGCAGAAAGAATATTTAAAGAAATAATGTCAGAAAAGTTCCCAATTTTAATGAAAGTATGAATATGCACATCCAAGAAACCCAAATGAACCCCGAACAGGATAAACTCCAAGAGAACCATGCTCAGACACATAGTAATCAAATTTTCCCATGTCAAGGCAAAGAGAGTTCTGAAAGCTGCAAAATAAAAGCAACAAGTTATCTACAAGGGAATCTCAATAAAATTAAGTGCTAAATTCTCATTTGAAACCATGGAGACAAGACAGTGGTACAAAATCTTTAAAGTGCTGAATGAAAACAATTGACAACCGAGAATTTTATATCTGTCAAGACTTTCTTTCAAAAATGAGGGAGAGATTAAAACATTCTCAGATAAATAAAAGTGGAGGGAGTTCATTACCCCTCAACCTGCCCTACAAGCAATGTTGAAAGAAAAGGACAATAGACAGTGTTTCAAAGTGGCAGAAAGAAATAAAAACCTCTGGTAAAAGTAACTATATCGGTAATTATAAATGCTATTTGTATTGCATTGTATTTTGAGGTATGCAACTCCATTTCTTACTTTTTATAGGAGCTAAAAATGTCTGTGGTTTTGGACATAAAATGTAGAAAGATATAATTTGAAACAAATAGAATGAAAAAGGTGAGGGGATGGAGAGAATGGTATATGTGTATGCTATTGAAGTTAGGTTGGTATCAAATCAAATATGATTGTTATGTATTTAAGATGTTAAATTTTAACCCCTTGGTAACTACAAAGAAAATATCTGAAAAATATATTCTGAAAGAAATGAGAAGGGACTCAAAATAGTACAATATGAAAAATCAATTAAATATGAAAGTAGGAATTAATGAAAAAATTGAGGGTCAAAAAGGTACAAGACATACAAAGACAAAATAAAAAAATGGCAGAAGAAATTCCTGCATTATCATTAGTTACTTTAAATGTAAAAGGATTGAACTCTCCGGTCAAAAGGCAGAGATTAGCAGAACAGATGAAGAAGCATGACCCAACTATATGCTGATTACAAGAGACTCACTTTAAATTCAAAGACATTAGTCAGTTGAAAGTGAAAGGATGGAAAAGTAACCAAAAGATCTAGGATAGCTATACTAATAACAGATAAAATAGACTTTAAGTAAAAAACTATTATCAGGGACAAAGATGGTCATCATATACTGATTAAGGGGTCAATTCAACAAGAAGACATACTAATTATAAATATATACACACATATCAGCAGAGCCCCAAAATATAGGAAGCAAATACTGACAAATTTGATGGGAGAAATAGACAGATCTGTGTTAACAGTAGGAGACTTCAATATACTACTTTTAATAATGGATAGAACATCTAGACAGAAGATCAATAAGACCTGAATGATACTTTAAATCAACTAGACCTAACAGACACATATAGAACACTTCACCCAACAGTAGCCAAATGCACATTCTTTTCTAGTACACATAGATCATTATTCAGGATAGATCATATATTAGGTCACAAAACAAGTCTTCATATTCAAAAAACATGGAACTCATACAATGTATCTTCTCTAGCCACAATGGAATAGAGTCAGTGTATTTTATTTCCAATGAAATGATGCTAGATATCAATAACAGAGAGAGAAATGGAAAATTCACAGTTACGTAGAAATTAAACAGAGTAGTTTTACATAACCAGTGGATCAAAGAAGAAATCACAAGGGAAATTAGGAAATATCTTGAAATGAATGAAAATGAAAACACAACATACCAGAACTTATGGGATGCATCAAAAGCAGTGCTGAGAGGGAAATTTATAGTTCTAAATGCCTATATAAAAAAGAAATAAGGCCTCTTTTGAGACCTGACCTTAAAAGTGGAGGATCTAGAAAAAGAAGAGCAAACTAAGCCTAAGTGAGCAGAAGGAAGAAAATAAAAAAAATTAGAGCAGAGACAAATAATGAAAAAACTATAGAGAGAATCAATGAAACCAAAAATTGGTTCTTTGAAAAGATCAATAAAATCAACAAATCTTTAGCTTGACTTCCAAAAAAAAAAAAAAAAAAAACAAAAAGAGAGAGAGGAATCAAATAACTAAAATCAAAAATGAAAAAGGGGACATTAATACTGACCCCACTTAAATAAAAAAAGACTATAACATGATACTATGAACAACTGTATGCCACCAAATTAGATAACCTAGAGAATAAGGACAAATTCCTAGAAACACACAAATGACCAACACTTATTCAAGAAGAATTAGAAGATCTCAACAAACAAATTACTATTAAAGAGAGTGAGTCATTAATCAAAAATTTCCCCAAAAAAGAAAAACCCAGGACCAGATTAGCTTCATAAGTGAATTTTACCAAACAGTCTAAGAAATTAACACTAATACTGCTCAAACTCTTTCAAAAATTTGAAGAGGAGGAAATATTCCCTAACTCGTTCTATGAGACCAATAAAGATACCACAAAAAAGAAAATTACAGATCAGTATCCCTTATGAATATAGATGCAAAAATCCTCAGCAAACACTAGCAAACAGAATCTAACATTGCATTAAAGGAATTATACACTGTGATCAAGTGGGCTTTCTCCCAGCAATATAAGAATATCAATTCATGTCATATACCATATTAACAGAAGAAGGGAAAAAGCATATGATCATCCCAGTTAATGCGGAGAAGGCATTTGACAAAACTCAGCACCCCATCTTGATTAAAAAACACTTAGACAACTAGAAATAAAAGGAAATTTTCTCCACATGATAAAGGGCATGTATGAGAAACACACCCCTAACATCCTACTCAATGGTGAAAGACTGAAAGTCTTTCTTTAAGATCAGGAACAAGATAAGGATGCCCACTGTCACCACTGTTACTCAACATTGAGTAGAAGTTTTAGCTAGAGCAATTAGGCAAGAGAAAGAAATGAAAGGTATCCAAATTGGAAAGGAAGAAATGAAATTTTCCCTATTTGCAGATAACGTGATACTATGTACAGAAAATCCTGAAAAAATCTACAACAAAGCTACTAGAACTAATAAACAAATTCAGCAAAGTGATTGGATATAAGATCAACATGCAGAAATTAGCAGTGCTTCTATACACTAGCAATGAACAATTTGAAGAAGAAATGAAAAAAATTCCATTTACAATAGCAATTAAAAGAATCAATATCTAGGAATAAATTTAATCAAGGATGTAAGATTTGCACATTGAAAACTACAAAATGTTGCTAAAAAAAATCAAAGAATACCTATGTAAATGGACGTACATTCTGTGTTGTTCATGGGTTGGAAGACGAAGTATTGTTCAGATGTCTCAGATTTGTTCTACCATGCATTTCTTCCTTTCCAAGGATAAATGAAAAATACATTTTACTGTTTTTAGTTTTAAAAGCTCCCTTGGGTAGAAATGAAATAAGCTTCAGTGGCAGAGAGATTCCAAAACGAGCCGAGAGATCACTCTGGTGGGCACTCTTACGCACACTTTAGACAACCTTTTTTAGGTTCTAAAGAATTGAGGTAGCTGGTGGTGGATACCTGAAACTATTAAACTACAACCCAGAATCCATGAATCTCGAAGACAGTAATATAAAAATGTAGCTTATGAGGGGTGACAGTGGGATTGGGAATGCCATAAGGACCAAACTCCACTTTGTCTAGTTTATGGATGGATGTGTAGAAAAGTAGGGGAAGCAAACAAACAGACAAAGGTACCTAGTGTTCTTTTTTACTTCAATTGCTCTTTTTCACTCTAATTATTATTCTTGTTATTTTTATGTGTGTGCTAATGAAGGTGTCAGGGATTGATTTAGGTGATGAATGTACAACTATGTAATGGTACTGTAAACAATCGAAAGTACAATTTGTTTTGTATGACTGCGTAGTATGTGAATATATCTCAATAAAATGATGATTAAAAAAAAAAAAAAAAAAATAAAAGCTCCCTTGGGTATTTTACATTTCATGAAGTCCTTATGCCTATGCTTAAGTTGGCCCATTTATGACGGGTATTTGAATCGACTGTTGCATAAAAGATGCCATTTTATGTTACTGTCATTAAAAGAGTGATTTCCATGGATAGAAGACTAAAATTTCCTTATAGCAGGATAATCCTCACACTTTATCCCTCCTATTTAATTGGATAACCAATTTAAGTGTATTTTTGGGCTATTGGCGGGGTGAATGGTGGACTGGGGACTGGTAGCCATAGTAACTTGGGGAACAAAGGTTGTATGTGCCCAAAGTACAGGAACACCTATAAGGAATTATGATCCACGTTATAAAAATGTCACTGTTGTGTGGAATCAAGGAAGCACAGAATGTCAGAGCTGCAAAGTTTTAGTTCAACTAGCCCAACTCTGAATTTTTTATTCAAAGTTTTATGTGAACAATTTAACGTGCTACAGCCCACAGCAGAAGGTTCATTGAAATGTGTTAGATACAATATACATATATAAAGAGAATTATGTGTTTTTTTTTTTTTTTTTTTTTTAAATTTGGGGAAGTGGTAACATTCCAGTCACTTTACAGTAAGATCTTGCTTTGTTGCTAGATGACTTTCATGGGTCAAACCAATAGCAAACAACTTTTAAATAAGAGCTTTAAGAGTTATTTTTAAACACAAAACCATATAATCATTGCACATTTAAAATAGCTATTACTAACCATTTATTTCAACTACCTACCCATTTGTCAATTTCCAAACATCTTGAATTAAAAAAAAGTATACTAGTTAAATGTGGAAGAAAAATACAGTACTAAGAACGGCTTCTAACATTTCCATATTCCCTACCTCACAGAATATAGTTCCTACTTACTTCTTGCAAGAGTTTCATCCAAAGTAGGGGGAAATGGATCATTAATCTAGATCCTATAGTTTGGAATGAACTGAAAGGAAGCAAGCAGATTACATAGGGGTGTGAATAACAGGAGGAGGGGATCACTGGAGGCTCTTCTAGGGTCTGTTTGCTGCAATTCACTAACAAAAAATGACACAAGATTTTATCTATGATTAAATTCCAGAGGTACAGATAAGATGCATAATAGTTCTTCAGAAACCAGAGACAGCACTGTACCAAAAGAGATGAAAAGCTATCTAGGTGACTTCACCCAAACTTTTTTATCTCGCTGGACTTATTTCCATATCTGTAAATACAGATAACTGGATGAAATGTCCTCCAAGATTCTAAACCTCAAGACTGCAAATTACTTAACCACAAGCCTCAGTATTTGTATCTATAAAATTATACTTATTATTAACTTTCAGGGTGAACCCAAAATCAGAGAATCAGCAAATTGAAGAAAGTCATCGGCTTTGAGATATTTTCATTCTCAAAAGGCATTAAAAATATTCAGAGTGTGACTAACAATTTTTTTTGTTTGTGATATATAGGTTACTGATTTAACGTCCTGTTTCATAAAGTATCTCCCATGCTTCGTAAAACACAAACACAGCTCTCTGAGCAATGGAAAGCCATTTCAATGCAAGCTTTTGGCCTGGGATTATGAATGCTATCTAAGAATTCTGTGTCAGAGAATGAATGTTTGATGAGTACAAAAGGAAAAAAGCAGTTAATTTTTTCCTGTCTGTTTCACCCAGGATAAAGAACCATTCTTTGGCTATAGGTACCCAGATACTTCCAAACTAAAGAGTAAAGAAAATGGGTCCCAATGAAAGTTAAGTGTCCTTATGCAGGCAGAATCAGAATCAGGAGATTCATTAGAAACCAGTATAAAACCACAACATTTGAATTAGAAAGGCGGCAAGGGCAAAAGTGTGCTTTGCATTGGCGTGTCCTGAAGAAGAGTGCGGAATACTGGGTTCTATAAAAAAACAGATGAAACTGTTCACACAGTGTCTGAATAAGCAAGTGGAACAAAGTCTGCCTAAAAAGGGAGCAACAACAAGTTGAAATCATGCTAGTAGGGTATTTTAGCACATTTTTTTGGGATGAATTCTTAATCTTGGAGCTAGTGGGAAAGAATGTATAAAAATAATTTCTGAGAAACGAATTCCACTTCCAAATAATCATTCTTTTACAAATTGCGTTTTCCTGCATGTCATTTTCCAGAAAGTCATGTTGACCTTCCCATCACATCAATCAAAGCAATTCTATCCTGATTTTAGGTTTGATTGCATTCTCCCTGTTATGTTTCCTTATTCATACATCTGGATAATAAATCTGCACTCTCTTCCTGCGTGTGAGATTTGAACCTCATTTCTCTTCTTTCCCTTGAGTGCTGCCATGCTGATTTATTGAAAGGTATTTGATATTTTTTTTTTTTTTGCAGTGTAAGAATGATTCTGCTTGAATCTTCTCTGGATGTCAAGAGAAGCCCATCCTCCCTGTGGGACTCAACAACAGTAAAGAGAGCAGGGGACTTCTTCCCCAGAGCCCTGCTGGACTGAACTTGCATAGGGGCAATCTAACTTTCCTCGTCAGTAGCTGGCAACGACTGTGACTCTGATGCCATTTTCTGTGCCTCCAAAACTTAAGGCAGCTCTGTTAGGTTGGAAAACTGGTACGAAACAGTATTCCCATGAGAAAAAAAAAAAAGGTTTTATGAATCTGAACAGTCCCAGCCCAGCACCTCCCACACAACAAGCAGCTTTCAACATGTCTCTTTTCACCAGGGCGCATTAGAGTCAGCCTTGGTCATTTCACGTACATGCATCCAAAGACACAAAAAATGGTTTTAGAAGGGTCAACAACAACTCTTAAGTTCCTGGGTTAAAACAAGAAAGACTCCAGAGTTTTGGAGTTAAGTGCTTCTCAGACTTTTCCATGCATGTGAATCACCTGTGTATCTTGTTAGCATGCAGATTCTGATACAATTGGGGTGTGAGGTTCTGCATTTCTAATGGATCTAGGCAGTTAATATGAAGCATAAGGGAATTGTTTGAGAAAAGAAACAGTATGCTACATCCATATAACTGAGACCTTGAGCAAACCATGAAAGAGGAATAACAAGCAATATTTTATATCTAGGCCTCCTCCTTTCACACAAACAATAATATACACGCACAAGAAAGATTAGGGAAATGTCTCAGAAAGGGAGGACAGGAAAGAAAGAGGCAAGACTGTGAACTAGAACACGACTTTGTCAATCTTTGGGAGTTGTTTTAAGGAGCAAAAGAACACAGGGAAGTGAAAGCCTTTGTAAAGAATATATTCAAATGCCAGATCTATAGCAGAAGAAGGAAAAGATAAAACAGAGCTCCGTTTCTTGGTGCAGAAGCTTATCAGCTCTTAAAACAAAGGAGTCAATTTGAATTACTTGGTTTTCTAAAATTCCAGTGATTTAACCATTTGCATATCAAGCAACTCCCGGAAGCAAGACTGAAAGTTCCCTGTAGAAAGGGACGTCTGGCTTTTTCCCACCCAGTGCCTAGTAAAATGCCCATAAAGGAGCATGCATTGATAAAATGTTGGAAGTGATTTTCTGCGGTCAAGTTCTGCATTACAACAGATATGGATTCAACCAGAAAAGTAAACCTTAAATCGCTTACCCTCTTTTGTAACCGCAGTTCCTTTTGCTGCTGCCCAGATTGTTACACAAGCAAATAAATCCTTTTAATTGACCCACCCTGGGGCAAACAGCCCACCCTGGTAAGTAATCATGTGGAAGGGAGGAGGCTGCTGAGGTGGGGTGCATCCTGCTGAACAATTTTTGCTTTTATTTTACCAACTGATTTTAAAAGGCGGCACTGTAACTCGGCATTAAATATTTAAGGATGATATTAAAGTAAGATTGATTCATTTAACAGGCATAATGGAGTGGGGAAGCTGCATGGAGTGACTAAAGGGCTTCACAGTGGGAAATCTATGCTAGCAGGCATCAGTCCGCACCTGGTAATGGCCATGAATAGGCTTGCCGTCTTGCTATTTAAATAAATTGATGTGCAATTCATCTGCTGTTTAGAGCCATTGAAAATGCACTGCACTAACTCTATTCCTTGGCAAGCATCCCAATTAAGTGCTTGGGCAATTTATCAGAGTGCCAAGTGTAGTTCAAGTTGTTACCCAGCTTCTATCATTTACCAAAATGAAAACTTGTTCTAAAAGGGGATACAGGAGATGGGGAAAACTGCAGGGTATAGTGGAAAAAGATACTGGACTTGAGTCAGACAAGTACAATTCAAGTCCTGACTACTCTTCTAGCTGCATATGTCATTGAGTCTCCTAAATTTGTTGCTTTGTCTCTATAATGTGAAGAATAATATGGCTGCTTTATTTACTTGCGAGGCACAAAACAAGATAATAAAAATGAAAGCATATTTCAGTTTAAAAAGTGCTATGCAAATTATGAGTGAGCAGCAATAGCATAATTCTTGCAGGGGCACCATAAATGCCTGCCATTTATTTCCCCTAGAGTTCTACATTGTTCCCTTTCCTTCCTTTCTTGTCTTAATCAGACAACCTCAGAACAGGAAGGAGAATAAAAATGTCAACCTTTTAAAAAGCTCACACACCTTATGAGATACATAGGTTTGTATTTCTTGGTGCTAAAATGTTCAGATTACTCCTGGAGTTTTATTAGCCACTTCTTGGTGATATATAAATCGATAAGAGAGTACTTTAAAAGCACTTAAAATAGGTATGATCATAAAAAGCAGCTAGCTAATTTGAGAATTTTATTTATTTTTTGATAAGACTTGTAATAGATTTCTGTTGATTCCAGTAATTTTGAAACACACTGTTCTCCCATCAGTCTTTCCCAGTAGGATGTGTTTGGTGGATTGGTTGTAGAACATAGAAATATGATTGATGCCTTTTAATTTTAGAGAAATATAACTCAGAACAAATTAAGTCCATGCTTTGCATTGAAATGGGAGTTCAGAAAACAAAGTGCTTACTTTTCAATAATGAATTGACTTCCACTGAAAAGTTTGAAACAAGCAATAAGATGTAGTATAATCATTAGAGGTCCATGTGTCTCTACTGATTCAATTAAATGAAGTACACAGTAGCACACTAAAAATGCATTGGTAGAACATGTATATTAGGAACTATGTTGAGTTAAGTTGTTTATCATCCTAATTCCTTTGTTTGTTCTTCTAATTATCTTGTGCCCATTATTAAACATAATAATTAAGATGGCTGACTATAATTTGCTGAATATTATTTAATCATTAGTGCCTAGTATACTTTAGTTTCTATCAGCTGTGATTAAATCTGATGGCTGATTTGGTGAAATGAAGATATTTCCATCAAGAGTAAGCAGTGTGATAATAATTCAACTACATCCAGTGAGACCCTAGGCAGGGTGATATTTTCCAACCCCTCTCAATATACTCTGGAAATTGCCATTATATGTACTATAACTCATCTGTCTACTCAGTCTTCCTCTATTAATTTTTATCTTTCCTGGCTAACTGTCACAGAATAATGGTTTCAACAAGAATCTAGTCAGTAGCAAGCTCTTTTTGCTTAGGAACCAGCATCTGTAAAAACAGTCATTTTGATAAAGTTAAGTGGGAAAAACAGCTCTTCTCTCTAGCCATTCTCTTCCTACACTTACTTGGAACAGAATTCCAAATATTTTTCAACTGAACATCCCTAACAAGATAGTAAGAAAGAAACAGTGGTAATAAGCGATTAGGGAGATATCAGGACACCGGTAGAACAGACTGCTGTCTGCCTGTATTCTTGATATGAACAGATGCTCAATTCCCAGAGTAATCTCTTATGTAATAAAAACCCACTGGAACTCACAATTCCCATCTTTAACTCAATATCTCCACCTTCCCATATAGTATTGTGAGCCTCTAGTCATGTTTTTGCTAGAGTATAATGTTCAAAATTTAAAATCATGCCACTTAATACAAATATGGAACACAAGTCAAAATTCTACTTAACTTATTAATTGATGAGAGAACCATTATAATGTTAGCACTCATTCAAAGAAGAATCTGAAGAACAGACTTAGGTAATCAGGAATACGCAAATGAAGTTGCTAACAGATACAACCGTCAATATCCTATGGGCACTCAAATGTAATGTTTGGAACTATCTTTTCTGTAGGGTGGAAATCAATTCTATCTCTACTATACAAAATTCATTTGCATTATCATCGGTTTTCCACAAATACAGTTATAAATTAGCCTAGTCAAAGACAATAAAAATTAAGACCCCTTTAGAATCAGATACCTCCAAAGACTTTGCTAGACCATACCCAGCAGTCTATTGAAAGGTCATCCAATCATCTTTTGCCCATTTCAAAGACTTTTATAATTTTTCTTAATACATTTACCTGGAAAATACCACCTGCAGCTTCATGCCCACTAAAGTGTCAGCTCCTTGTCCCTTGAGACCACTACTATGGTCATGAGGACTTTCTGTATATCCCTCTTTCCGTCCTCAAAATCCACGGTGGTCCTCCCCACCCCACCACTGCCCCCCAAAAAAGGTATGAGTAAGTACTCGGAGCTTGCAGCCCGTAGTGGTACTAATACAACTGCATTAAGATTAATGAGAATTTCAAAAACAGAAAGCCCAAACAATGGCTTTAGCCCCAGAGTGTCTCTTGGCTCGAGAAGAAGAACAGAAAGAAAAATATACTCCTAATAAAAATAGAAGAGAACATGGATCAAGGCTCAGTTTATTTTTTTTGCATTCCAGCTCTATGATCATGTAACTGAGTAAGTTTTTCCTAGTAACATTCTTAACTTTATATGAGTCTATATCTTGTCTCTGCCACTACTACCACTTCCTCTCCCCTAGCAAAGCTTCCAGGGGCGGGGGAGACTAAGCTCAATTTATTTTTTTACCATGTTCTGGAAAATTCATCTGGCCAGTAGGATCCCAAACAAGACCGGCCCTCTTCCTGCTACCGTAACCAGGGCCTCAGAGAGTACAAGAGCCACTGGACCTGGAAAACGAGTTACAGGAGGTCAGGCACCAGGAATCTAAGTGTAGGAGCACAATTAGGGATTCTTTGTAAAAATTCTTGCCTTAGAGTCTTGAGCCTGAAATGCCAATTTGAAACAGAGATCTGCCCTAGAGAGCAGAGAGATGTTCCGGACACGAGGGCTGCAAATGCAGCAGAGGCCACATTTGGGTTATTAATTTAGTCTGTATATGGATGGGTACCTGGGAAACCGTCTGCCCACAGGAGATACAGCAACAGATACTGAGGACCAATTTTAGGAAGCCAGGGGACCATAACAAGAGTAGCCCATGGACAGGAGGCCAGAGGTCAGAGCAGGGGCGGCAAACTTGACTTAGAGCTGAAAAATGTGGTTCTTTATACTGTGTCTTGCTTTGGGTCAATGGGTTGGCTCCAGTGTATGTAATGTATATCTGAAGGAGGACGAGCTCCTGGATGGTTAACCTGACCCTTTTCTACGTTCGAGGATTGGGGGTGGGGGGTGGGGAGTGGGGGGTGGTAGACAATAAGGAGGGATCAAGCAATTTACAAGGAATATTGTCTCTGAGCTGAGCTAAACAATCGTTCTGCAACTGAAAACTCCCAAGGAGACATATCAAGTTCAGAAGCATCAGTGTTTGCCACTGAGGCTTTAAGCATAGAGCTCAGAGCCTGCTGCGTAAGTTCTGTACTCAGATATGGGACTTCTTGTGATTCTGTGTGGTACATGAAACCACTGCGAAATATCTGTCCCTATCCAGTGGTTTTTTGGGCTCATAAATCCCCAAAAATATTTTATCTTACATTTTAATTTTATCTGCCCTCACGGAGCAATGAAATCAATAGAAGTCAGGTTCATTTACACTTAAATAATTAAAATCTTGCTTTGTAATAGTTATTAGATGTCTGGAAAGTCAGATGAATTCATTTTAAAGTGTATTAAAACCTCTGTTTTTGTGAAATAGAAAAGTACTTAAGCCACTCTAATGGCAAAAATTCTGTGTCAGATGTTACAGACCAAGTCTACCCTAATATTTCTATTAGATCCTTAAATTAGCATTGGAATATATTTCTGATTCATACAGGGGAAAAATGTATGTACATTTTAAAGTAGAGACATATAGCAAATTCCTCTAACTTGTCATAATTTTCTAGAACTAATGATATACTATGGGGCGCCTTAGCAAGCTCAGTTCTTAGTGTGCTGTCTCTAAAACTGGGTTTTGTGAGAAAAAGAATAAGATTTCCAAAGTGAGAACCTTCTCAAGTAAATAGAGATATAGGGAAGAAGGGGGCTTAGAATCTGAAGAATGTCGATTGGAATCAGCACTATAATCTTATAAAATAACTAATACCCACTACAGTGACTTCAGTGGAGCACTATCCTGGTCAGTGGAGAAATATTTAAAAAATCCCATTGCCTTGCCTTCTAAGTTTAAAATAGGTTGAAAATGAAGTTTACAATTTATCAAAATCTTTCAGTCCTTTATACAAATGTGCGACCTAAACAATTCTGTTTATTGAGTAGTCTATTTTAATAAAATTATCCAGTTTTTGATGTAGAACTATTATAGCAAGTTTAGAATTAGGGTAATTTATAACTTATAACACTCAATATTGAGATTTAAAGAAATTACTTCTTTCACAATTTTTGGATGAATGCATACAATGTATCAAGGAAATAAAATTTGGTGAAAAGTGATTATTTTGAAATGTGCCATCTAAAATTACCTTTAAAGGAAATTAATTTCTAGTCTGCTCATATATGCTTATTGAAATAGATATTTTCAGCTCAGATAATTTCCCAAAGTGATGAATATTGATAAAAATATAATATTAAAAAATTACAAATGAGTTCTGTTACCTAAGTAGTTCTTCCTTTACTAATAAATGTGTATAAAGAGTATGTTCAGTTGAAGTCTATATAGTCCCAGTTACTTAAGCTGTTTGCCTTAGTTTCTTCATTTATAAATTGAGGATAATAGCAGATTCTTTTTTTATTGGGCCGCTTTGTGGATTAAATAAATTATACACATAAAGCTTAGAACAGGCCCTAGCATACATGAAACACTCAATAAATATAACTTTAAAAAAAATTATTATCAGTATTAGTATTATCGGCTGCTCCATTCAAGTCCACTTGTGCACTGGCCTGACCTAGCTTGTGTTTACTCCTCTAAATGTTCCCTTTTTTAAGTTATCTTCCTTTCAAGGTGGACTCTTTCCTCAGAACTGTGGAACCTTCCTCGAACCAAGGCAGTTCTCTTACATTTATACAGGTGGTATTTTGCACATCTCCACAGGGCACGCTTTACATTGCAGTCATCATATCTGGAGAATTATTATAGCAATATTCCAGCAGATATCAGCAAAGAGTCTTGAGGAAGAATTTTTATACCAAATTGTACAAAGTCAACTTTTGGACTAGTATTTACCATGAGCTTTAATTAATTTTCAAGTGTAATATAGTAGGAAAGTGTGGTATAGTGGAAAGAAAGCTGGACTTGGTGGATAAGCTCCTTGAGAATGGGGAAGGTAACTGGCTGTTATGGATTGAATTGTGTTCCCCCAAAAAACATGTTCAAGTCCTACTCCTTGGTCCTGTGAATGTGAACTTATATGTAAATAGGATCTTTGAAGATATTTATTAGTTAAAATGAGTCCAAATTGTATTAGGGTAGGCCCTAATCCCATATTATTGTGTCTTTATCAGCTGAAGAAATTTGGACACAATTAATAAGATAGAGAATCAGAGATAGAAAGGGAGTTGGCCACATAACAGAAGAAGAGATTGAGTTATCTTGCGACAGCTTGAGGAACGCCATGGATGGTCAGCCACCAACCAGAAGCCAGGGAAGAGGCTTGGAAATGGATTCTCACCTTCAAGAGAAGGCATGGTCCTGCTGACACCTTGATTATCATCTTTTGGCTCCAGAATTGTGAGATAATAAATATCTGCTGTTTAAGCCAACAGATAATAAATATCTGCTGTTTAAGATAGTGTGTGGTTGTTTGTTATAGCAGCCCTGGCAAACTACCATAGTGGCCAAGATATGTTTGTTAACATGAATGATTAAGATCAAGAACCTTTTGATCTAAGAACAAAGTTGCACCAAGTTCTGGTATGAATTTTTGCATAGAAGAACCTAAATCTTGACAGTTGTGATTGTTCAAGGTTGTGCCTGATACCTTGGTTTGCAGCCACAGGAACTAAAAGGACTTCAAAAAGATCTTTGGGGTGTTTTGTGTTATGATAATTGTTTAAAATTGAGAGTGATGATGATTGTACAACTATGTGAGATACTGACTGCTTACCTTGGACAGAATAGATGCTATGTGAAATTAGGAACCCACCTCTTAATAAGTCAAGTCTTCTATCTTGAGGCTTGCTCTTATGAAAAAAGAAAAGGCCTTCATAAAGCAATGAAACTATATCGTTGATTTGAGTGTCAGCTTTCTTATCTTAAAATTAGGCCAATAGTACTTCTCTGGCCTATCTAATCAGATTATACTAAAAATCAAAAGAGATCATGTATAGCAAAGTGATTCATAGATGTAAGATGACTTTTTATTTTGTTCCACACATCTTGGAAGAAATTCCCTCAACTGTTTTGCAATAATCTTTGCTTCTGCCCTCCTTCTTCATACTTCTCAAATGCCTACCTGGGGCATGAGTTGGGGCATGAGTAGGTGATGCCTCTAGCTCTCAGTTCCTGCAGACAAAGCAACTGTCAACAGAAGCTATATCTCAAGAAAGTGCTTGATCAGATTTTTAGTCCAATGGAGCCACGAGAAGGGGGTTTGAGGTTGGTGAGAAGTCCAAACAAATGAAACAAAGAAGCCCGATGAAAAAACAGTTTTGAAGAAGAGGTAAGTGGGAAGAGAGCCCTGGAGTAACCCGTGAGCCAAAGAACCACCCCTTATAGTGTTGTTTATCTGGTTATTTGGTTTCTCCCATGACTGTACACCCAGGTGTGTTGGGAGTGCTTGGAGGCATAGCCCTAAGCAGGCACCATCCCTGAGATTTAAGATCATGCATGCTTAAATTCAAACTGACACTTGAGGAATCTTAACATTTGGCTCTTGGATTAAAAAGACAGCTTGGTGCTTTTTATGAACACATGGTATCCTAGACTGAAGACTGAGCATCCCTGAATTTAGTAAGCAAGACTTGAGTGGAACATAAGCTGATGCTTTACTAGAATGAGAACTGATGCTCCTGGTTCCCATAAACATTCATTTTTTCCAGCTCATGTGCACCTTTTCTCGGGGATGAAATCAATCTCTTTGAAATGAGGGAATGAACTGTGTCACTAGCCCTCAGAGTTATGAGTGGAAAATATGGTGGATATTCAGCCTCACAAAGGTGAAGCAAATAATTCAGCATATTGAAAATGTCATGTCGACCCCTCAGAAGATTTTGCCTACATCTACCAAAAATCTAAGTAAATTTGATTCTTTAAGTTTTCAACTTATGCTGTTTATTTATTCCCTTTCTTTAAATGGGGAATAGTTAGTGGTTACAATGCCTTTCTTTCTTTCTTTTTTTTTTTTTAATAATTAATGCCTTTCTTTTTTTCTTTTATTTATTTTTACAAAACCAGAGTACTTTATTGCCACAAGGGACTTTAAACACCATGTAGTCAAATTCATGCAATTTAAAGAGGAAATACTGAGATTCTGAGGGATGAAATGATTGCCCAAGGACACACAGTGGAAAGTTGTAGAGCTTGGACTCAAACCAAGGTCTCCTTCTTCTCTGTGCAGTTCTCCTTCCTGATAACTACATTGTTTTTTTTAAAAAAAATGAATGCAAAAGGCAGTTTCTACACATAAGTGTTGACTTAAAGGTTTGGTAAAAAACCTTTTTGTTAACTTTGGCTGCATATAGCGTACCGGGATAAGAGCACGGGCTTGATATCCAACCTAATCTCCATTCCAGCTCTTTGATTTCTCTGACTTTTTTTTCTTCTAAGTTTCAGTTTCCTCATCCATAAAAAGTAGAAAATGACAGTACATATCTTACTTAATCCACACAGTAACCCTATGAAGTAACTTACGTAAAGTATATAGCAGCAAGCCAGACACATGGTGAATGCTTAATAAAAATTAGCTATGATTTTTATGTCTACATCTGAAAAACAAAAAATTTTCAAGGACACTTTTTGTGGTTAGATCCTTCTGCAGTGGCAAAATGTTACCATCAATGGTTCTTGGGCTCTAAGTAATTTTGGCATCTTGATGAGCAAATTGAATGGCTTAAAAGTCAAACACTACATGGCCTTCCATTTCCTTTAAAAAGAGCCACCCTCACAGGATTTTTCACATCAGACAATCAATTTCAGTTATTTTCCAATTGGATAGCAAGTACAATAGCTTTACCAAAGTGGAGAAAATAGTCAACCCAGCTTCTTTGCCTTTGCCTGTGGTGTTCTCTGAGTTTAAATGCCTTTCTTTTTCTTGCTTGTCCAAATTACCTTCCTTTTTGGTAGGCTTGACTCAAATGCAGCAGGGACCCTGAACTTGCTCCCTGTGCTTGCCTCTCAAAAGACATTTATCACTGCATTATTGAGAGGTCTCAACATGAATGTCACTTCTTCCAGGTAGCCTTTGGGACCCTCTCACTGCTGTGCACAGCAGCCTGTACTTTTTCCATCACAGCTTGGAGAGAGGATGTGAACTAGTGGCTTGAGCATAGTCCCAGGTGTCAAATTGCCTGGGTTCAAATTCTAGCTCTGCTGCTTTCCAGATAGTTCACTTTAGTTACTATTTCTGTACCTCAGTTTTCTCATTTCTAAACAGGCCTTTAAATAGTGCCTATCTCAGGTAGTCATTGTGCAGATTAGATGGATTAATTTATTTAAGTACATGATAAAAATTAGCTGTTATTATCATCTCACGATATCATAATTGTCCTTTCACTTGCCAGTATATACTTCAGACTCTAAACCCCAGGAAGTCTATGCTCCCAACTGTCTTGTTATCATATTCTCTAAAGCCAGATAAAAATGTTTATTGACTGACTGGAGGTGGAAATGGTGAGCTCTTGAAGTACAGGAACTATATTTTATTCATCTGCCTATAGTCAGCACCTAATGAAGACATGGCTTGTTATTGGTGCTCAATAAATTTTTGATCAATGAATGGATGGGTACATTTTCTTCCTAAAGCTTGTTCCTTTGAGCTTCCAAATTCTTCTAGCACTTAGCTGATTCCTTTCCCAAAGCATTTATGCATAATTGTCTTGAATTATTCTTCTTTGCTCTTCTGACCAATTTTTGAACTCTTTGAAGATGAGACCCTGTGTTTACACTGTGCTCCTTCAGCACTTAGCAGAGTGTAAATGCCCAATGTGGGTTTGCTGAAAAATGAAACTAAAAATCAATGACTTTGGTCAAGGGCGATCTGGAACATATTGAGAATCTTATTGATCACTGAGTCCCTGGTGTCATCATGGTTTTACTCCAAAAAGATTTTAAAAATGAGCTTCCTGAAAAAAAAAAAAAAAAAGAGAGAGAGAGAGAGAACTCATATTTAAAAAATGCCAAGTAGCCATTTTCAGGTTCTAGGAGAAGTTGTTTTCCCTTTATTCCTAATTCCATATTCTATTCTTAAGAACTACATATTGAATTTTTTAATTTATTCATACTGTGCTATGCTTTGGATCTTATTTAAAAGAGAACAAATACTTCATCTTAATTTTAAGCTACTGAACGTTCACACTATTCTCTGGGGGCACCAGGCCAGCTCGTTATAATATGGACATTGAGATCAAGTTGAATCAGCAACAGCTCAGAAATGCATGCTGTAGCTGAACACAGCATCCAGTGTTGTCTATGTTTTTATTTCAATGGCACTCATGTCAGGGTTAGAGCACACATTTTCTCTCTGGATTGTTTATTCTAACAAAATGTCATTCTTGTCAGTCTACAGAGATCCACAGCCGAAGTTAAAAATGCAGTCTCATGGACAATTGTTGTTAATATGATTTAGCTTCTGAAGCCAAGATGCTTTTCTTGTTAGCATTTTGGTTTTTGTCATATCTCAGTATGAATACTTCTATTCATAAAGAACCAATTTGTTGAAATATCTTCACACAACTGGTAATTAGGCACTAAGATTATCCCCAAGTTCTTCTAGAGCATGAAGGGTCACATCAGTTGATATATGCCTAGCTAATGAGTCAGACTCATTTTAAAAAATTCATTTGTTATGCTTATTAGAATGAACCTACATTCCTTTATTACCTAGTACAAATACTTTGCACATCAAGCCCAGAGCATAAAATTAAAATTGCATGAAACTTTGATCTCTTTCTTCATTAATCACACTAAATAATTATACACAGGTGTCAGCCTTGGTCTAATGGCAGATGCTTTCTGACCCCCAATATAATGCTGAATATTTGTTGTGTACACTTAAAAGGGAACTGAAAGGTACATGATACAAACCACATCCTTTTCATTCTACCATGAATTGAAAATTTATACCTCCACTATACTTAAGGATAATTTTAATTAGGAATATCTGATGGCTAATCTAAGAATAATGAATTTAAGGTTGTAAATGAACAAAAGGATTAGGGAAGTAAAGATTGGTAAAATTAGCTTTTACAAAATTTAATATTCCTTTACTTAATGTTTTGAGCCCTTTATTTGAATTCCTTTGTTTAGCTTACCTAATATAATATGTTACCTGCAATAAATAACAAAATAGTGATCACTTTATGATTCTATAAACACGCAGTATTGCATCTAAAAATCATACGGCACACAATGGCTCTTTGAGAAGTATTATGTGGTGACCATTAATAATGTCCTGAGTAACTGAGGATCGTCTGATATGAGATTAAGTCTTCAACACATTGACTTCTTTTGGTATGACTTTAAATGTCTATTCCCATTTAGCTTTCAATCAGTTGTCCCCAAAGGAAGTAAGATTCTACTAAGGCATATTGTACCATATGAGTTTTGCCAATTTGTGTTTCATTTACTCTGTTATGTTTTTTCTAAGAATGCCAAAAAATAGAACCTTGTTCCTGAGATCAAAGATGAATTAAGAATTCCAGATATTTAGACTAAGATGAAGCAATGTTTTTAGAAAAAAATTGAAACGTTAACCTAGTCAGTGAGTTTAGAATTGATCAGCAAAACTTATTATAATTTTAATTTGCTTGAGTATTAGATATATACTACAAAAACTAGTCTTCCCTTAAATGGCATAAACTTTATGATTACACATTAATTCAGGAATCATATACTGAACATTAACTATCTGCATATCACCATGCAAGATCCTGCAAACACAGAGAAGAAATGCAGAATTCCTGATCTTCAGGGGCACATGAACTACTGGGAAAGGCAGATTAGAAAACCAATAATTACAACAGTGTGACTTGTATGGAGTGCCGTGAGTGGAGAAAAGATGATCTCAAGCACAGACGAGAGAGAGTGATCCCAGAGGAAAGGTCTTGAAGAACAAGCTAGTTCAACATGAGAAGACTGGAGGGAGAGGAGTTCCAGAAAGAGGGAAGAGCTTGGATAAAGGCAGGGAGGCTTGGCACAGCATTGCATATTCTCATTTGGTTGCAGCTAGGGGCTAGAACGTGCACTGAGGAGTTGCAAGAGATGAGGCTAGAGGAGAAGGCAAGGACTGATCACAAAGAGCCTCAGGAGTTTGGATTCTAATTTGAAAGCAGCTGAGAGGCTTTACACCATTTCAGGCAGCCTAGTGACATGACACAATTTGATTTGCATGTTAGAAAACCCACTTTGATAGCAGTGAGGAAGTTAGATCAGGGAGGCCTGGCTGGGCAGTTTTTGTAGTATCTCAGGTAAAAATGATACAGTCTTGAATCAACCTAGTGGCAGTGGAATGAAAAGCATGGAAGAGACTAGAGACATTAGGAATCAACTGAATTTGGTTATATGTATCCGTATTAACAAAATCAGAATCAGGCATATGTACCTGGGCCAATGTGTGAGCCACTTTCACCATGGATTTATTTCTCCTTTATCCTTGTTTCCAGTGAAGGAGTTTTATGCTATGTCCTAGTTGCCTCAGAGGAGATATGGGCAAAGAGAGTAAAAGCAGCTAACATACTTTTTGGTCATTATTTTTCAAAAGGCTAAGGTTTAAGAGAATTTTGGGGGAATTTCTCCAGGATTAAAAAGAGATTCCCCTTTTTTTTTTCTGGAAGGAGGCTTTCAGAGGGAGCTTAGCTGATCTGTTTCTGGCTTTGGGCTTCTCCTGAGGTTCTACTTCAGATGTCAGCCAGGGCTGCAGTCATCTGAAGGTTTGACTGAGTGGAAGGATCCACTTCCATGTGCCTTGCTCAAGGAGGTACAAGCCCAGAGACAGAAATGGTTTCAGGATGTGTCCTGCAGATAGAACTGAGAGCAGTCTTGAGACAAGATGTCTGTCCTCCAAACATGGCCCAGAAGCAACAGGGACCCAGAGGATAAGAGGGTACTACACGGACAGGAACGACAAATGTTCTAGCAGAAACTCGGTTAAACTGATGTCCCAATAATCAGAGGTTGTCCACCACCCCATTGTTTGACAATGCTTCAGCCCTTAGGAATCCAGATAAGATGTTGGGGAAATCCCCAAAACAAATAGTTGTTTACCATAGGCTCTGTGAGATGGGTATACAAATTGTATTGGTTTATCTCAAAGAAAGAAAGTTGTATTTATTCCCCACCTGAGTTTGTAAACTGGGCTTTAATTTTTATATTCAAAAAATATTATATCCCTCACATTCTTTTTTATCTGGGTTTCTCTGGAGAAGAGAGTTGCAGAAAGCGTAAGAGTAAATGGAGAAAAAACTAAAGGCAAAATTAGTTTGAAAATAAAAATGAAGAGGAAACATGAATATTAAGAAGATTTTTAGGCAGGGAAAAAGAGTATTATAAGAAAGTTTTCCTCATCTAAAAAATATTTTGGTGCTTCCTTAAGTAAACTATCAGACTTGCATAAAATGCTTTGTATTTTAGAAATTCCAGAGGTTTGGGAAATAACAGTATTTTTGTACATGTCAAAGTCTCTGACCTGAACTTTCTCTTTATAAGTGGATAATTCATGATTAAATAAAAATCTTCTTATCTTCCAACTACCTTTTTTCTCAGGGATGCTCTCTGCTTTGGGTGAGGCTGTGTGCTGTCAGGCGGGCACAGGGGAGGAGGTGGCACTTCCCATTATCAGCGACTCATAGAGCAACTACTGGGACTTTCTGGGGTTGCTGAAGCCACAGGGTCACAGTTCTGTGCACCGTGGGCAGTGCCTTGGGGATCCTATTATATGCTCTTTAGTGTCATCATTACCTTCTCATAATCTGAAAAACTCTGCTGAAAATGATAACCTCAGTTTTGCACAAACACTTTGAAACAGGGATGTAAATTCTCTTGTTCTACTTCTGTTATCTCTTTTTCCCCAGCTACACTTCAAATATAAGTTTTTTATCATCAAAATCATTTATAAAGGTTTTATTTTGTCTGCAATATTCCCAAAGACACTGCTAAAGGCATCTTCCTAATTCTGGAACTTCTACAAATTGGTGGCTTTGGCTGGATTCTTTATAGCAAAGGCCTGGAAACAGCTAAGCTAGTTGTCACCCGTATTTGTTGAGCATCTTATACCCCCAAACTAGGAACATATGAACTGCTTCCTCAATCAACTTTAGGAAAACTTATATGCTTATATACAGTTCTGCTACTATTGTTTGATAGTGGCTTCTAATTAGATTCTTGATTATCTTTGCCTAAAAACTTTCCTTGTACCCACAAAGGAGCATATGATGAACAACAAAAATAGCTCATTACCTATCTGTGATTGCAGCTTCTCCTATGGTTTTTCAAATTTCTTCAGAATTTTCCATCTGAAGACCCTGAGTAACACATTCAGGGAAGGAGGAGGTGGTCATTCATTCATTCTTTGAATGCACATTTTTTGAGAACCTCCTATGTGTCTCTAGTTTGGGACAAGAGAGGCTAGGTCTCTGAATTCTTGAAACTTAAATTGTGCTGTAGACAGATAAGATACAGTGGGATTAAGTGATATAATGCATGTAAAGCACTTAAAAGGGTACCTGGCACATAAGTACCCAATAAACGTCTTGTTATTATTATCATCTCTTATGGCTGCTGTTGCTATCAGATGGGTGTGACTGGACTTTCCCTTTGGGCATACAGGCATTTCCCAGGTTGCCTTTGGGGTCGGGCTTCCTGTCCTTGCACTTTTAGAGAGGCTATCTGTGTTCATCAGCCTCAGAAACTGTCTTGTTGTCTGGCATCAGGGGAGACTATTTTGGAGGAAGTCCTGCTTTTGTGGACAGAAAGAATCATTGTCAGTAATCACTTCCCGCTGCCCTGCAGCCACATCGTCATTTTCTAGAATGCATCACTAAAACTTTCGTCTTCACTCTTCCCTGCCATTGTTAGTGTGATATGTCAAAATAAGATGCAACATATCAATCATTTCTTGAGAAATTCAATAGCAGTTTTTGTGAGTAATGAAAATGATTACCAGGTTGATGGTGAATTTACTATTGAGAATCTAATACGACAGTTGTCTCATATAGTAGCAAGTGTTAAATGAACCTGAAAACAAAACTGAGATGTCAGTGTAAGTAGCAACAGAGAGCTGGATTTTGTTCATAAATCTGCAACCTCTGTTCAAACATTCTCACGAAGGTAAGTATCTAAGGAGATAAGTGGGAAAATAAAGACTAAGACTTCCTAGAACACATACTAGAACCCATAGCCTTGTCTCTTATTCTTGGATGTTCAGTAAGGATGCCCTGCAGAGTTTGATTTCTCAAATTTTATATCAGGTTTACTTTCAATTTTACTAATTTATTTGCTCATTCAATGAATAAGACATTAGTTGTTTCCTTTACTATGTTTCATCCCTGATGTTTCTGGAGTTTATATTTTACAGACCTGTAAATTAAAAAAAAAAAAATGTTTGGGAACTATCATAGGGTTGCAAGTTTTTATATAGCAAAGAAAGGATATTTTTGAAATGTTTCATCTTTATAATAATCCTTTAATATAAGAAAGGGCATTTTAAATACCAAAAGTAGGAAGGATATAACCTCAGAAAAAAAGTTCAACAAATGAATAAAATTAACTTAAGAAAAAATCTACATTTTCCTTATTTTTCTTGTTTTCCAGGCATCCTGGAGCAAACTGTCACAGACTGGTACCAGTCTGTTATCATTCTTTAATGATTTCATCTGAACAAATCTTGCCTTCCTTGTAAGCATTGTGAGGACCACACCAAATCATTCTCTACCTCCTTGAGTCCTTACCTAGTGTTGGACTCAGAGTAAAGGCCTCACTGAATGTTTGCTCAATTAAACTGTAGTAAATTACAGTTCCCTACAAGAATATTCTAACAATGAAAGCTGTGTGAAATCGGAAAGGATTATTTGTATATCAATAAGCTGCATGTTACTAGAGGTTGTCAGAAGAAGCTGAATGACTTGTCTGGTTGCTTTGTAAAGGTTATTTATCCTAGTCTAGATTTTTTAAAAAACAGATTGTGAGGTAAGGGTTAAACTGCCAGTGCTGTATTTGAGAGATGCCAAACCTAGGACAGAGAGGGTGAGGAAAATAAAAGTGAGGTAAGGAAGGCTGTGAAGCAATGAGAAATCATGGCATATTTCACAATAGGCCACAAAGAGATGCACAGGGCACCTAGTAAGTTGATCCTTTCTGCACAAGGAACTTCTCAGCATGGGCTGCTAAGAGAAACCATGCCTGGGCTGGTTTGTGTGAACAAGGGAGTAGAGGGAATTTATCCATTTGGCTCTCTCTCATCTTCTATTTCCCATAAGTCAAAGCATGCAGGATGTTTTGTTAACTCCCCTGTGTTTCTGAGTTTTATCATTCATCACCTTCAAAGCCTGCTCCACGTCAGATCCCATGCTTGAGTGTGGTGTTTTCTCTAAGTCTCCAGGTGGTGGGAAGAACCAGAAACTGCACGCGTGGCATTGGTTCTCCAGGGTGCTCTGAGGTGACCAAGGGTGGGAATAGGACTCCCAGGCAAGTGACTTGTTGGCCCCAGGTGGAGGAACCCCGTGGGCACAAGCAGTGAAGGTGAGGTGGACAGAGCACCCGAGGGCCCGGGAGGTAGGTAGCTCCCAAGGAACCCGGGAGGCACATAAGATTTGTGTCCAATATTGAACTAGACCAATGTTTTCCAGGTTTGTTATAAGTACACTTATGGAATGGAGTGTGAATGAATACTTAAAAAATGTTAACTGTTTTAATGTACATTAAGATAAAATAACTAATACTTTAACACATTATATTGTATTATATATCATATTCACAACAATAATACAGATTTTCCTTTGAACATAAATTTATTTAAACAAAAATTAGAGTCTCTGTAAAAAAATATTGTCAATCATAATACAAATCGTATGCTTATATGGCAAAAGTTGCTGGTAATGATTGTTGTTTAGACATACTGGATCAGACCAGGTGATTCTTCTAATTCCAGTGTCTATGATTTGCTGAATGCCTACAAAACTTTGTCTTAGTGGTAATAAGAACTACAAAGTTTTTGAAAACACAGTATCCTTTTTCTGCAGTGGGTGAATTGCTTTGTCTTGGATTTGATTTTAGAACCCTATACTTTTTCTCAATAAAAATCAGCTAGCTTCCCGGTTTGGTTTTATAGTGGTTCATTTTTTCCTCATTAAATATTTATTTTCTCCAGTCTCTTAAAGTGAGAAAAAAATAAACCTAATCGTCATTTGTACTTATTCCCTCTCTCCATGCTGAAGCATTACCACTAACCAAGATGATTTGTCTTCATCCTTCATTAGAGCGTGTTATTCACTAATGTGGTTTATGGCCAAATTGAGTTGCTGGCCTCGCAGATTCTGTTTGGGGTGGTACTGAATCAGACGTGTTCATGACATCAATAAAAGTCATGCCTCAGCTTCTTGGTTGAATTTGTGTTAATTTCTAAAACTAACTGGCAAGAGAGATAAAAACTTACTAAAGAAAACATCCTAGTGGTGGCACTCTATCTAATTTCAGATGATTTCCCATTAAATACACCTTACCTCACATAAATATATTAAATGACTCATTAAAAGATTTTATTCTTCACAACATAACTAAAACCAAAATGTATGAAAAGATGAGGATACTTAAAACTCTTTACTGAAGAGTAAAATGGATGCAGAACAGCTCTGTCAGGATGGACCTGTTAAAAATCAGCAAGAACTGGGTCTAGGACTTTTTTTGCCAAGCAGTACTCTCCCCATGATAACTGTCTCTGAATTTCCACTATAGCCAGTGTGTCTTGATATAATTTTTAAAATGGATTCTGGGCTCCCATCCTAGTATCTTTATAGGTGATTCTCATTTATTCCTTAATATGGTTTTGACGGAAAGTTCTCTTGATGACAATGCTGTAAGGGTAACATGAACAACAGTTACCATTTCCTAAGGCACCTGTTTTGGTTTCCTGGACTGGTTAAGCCAATACCATGAAATGGGTTGGGTTCAACAATGGGAATTTATTCATTCATGGTTTTGAGGCCAGGAAAATATCCAAATCAAAACATCATCAAGGCGATGCTTTCTCCCCAAAGACTGTGTCCTTCTGGGCTGGCTGTCAACTACCCCTGGCTCCTCTGTCACATGGTAAGTACGTGATGGTGTCTCTTGGTCCCTCCCTTCTCTGCTGGGTTTCAACGATGTCCAGACTTTTTGCTTCCTTTCACTTTAGCTCTCTCTGAATTTCATTCTTCTTATAAAGGACCCCATCATAGGATTAAGGCCCATCCAGATTGAGGTGGGCCACACCTTCACTTAAGCAACCTCTTTTAAAAGTCCTACTCACAATGGGTCCACACCCATATGCTATGCACCATACTATGTACACTTGTGTGTATTATTTCTTTTAGTTCTCATTACAGTCTCTTGCAGTAGATATTAGTATTTCCATTTTACAAATGTGGAAAATAAGTCTAATTAATTTGCATAAGGTGACAAAATTGAGACTTGAATTTTGGTTTATCTGTTTGCAAAACCTGTGCTTTTTATACTATGTTGCTCCTATAATGGTTATAGCCAGAGAAAAACAAGATCAGAAAAGTCAACTTGAGATGTATTACCCCAGTCATTGGTTAAAGTGAGAAAAAGATTGGAATAGTGAACAATAAACAAATAAAATTATTAGAAATGGATGTTGCCAATCCAAGGTGACCTTCCCTTTGAAATTTGACCTAGATTAAGAGTTCTGTGGTCTGGATGACCTTCATCTTTCCATTCATTTCACTTTTCTTGTATTGGAAAGAGTATTTAAGGAATCACTAATAACCCACCCATGGTTACTCACTTTGTGTTTTAAATAGTCACATCTGTTGTGAGGGATTAAATGTTACAAAGATGTGGCCCTGCAGGAGCTCCGGATCCAGAAATTAAAGATGGTCCTGTTTTCTACACCTTTTTGTTCAGGAGTGCATGAAAAATGAGTTATTAAGCTTTTATGAGAATGAATGGAGACAGTTTCAATTTTGAGAAAAGACGTCGGGCCAGAGTCCTAGGAAGGAGGGATGGAAAAAACCAGATACTTTGAGAATAAATCCTAAGAAAAGACAGAAATATTAATAACTCAAATTAAGAACAAAAGATTCTAATATTTCAGCATCTTGGTTACAATAGTAGGAAAGGTAAATGGAAGTAATTACTGCTCAGGCTGGGACTGGTAAAGCCTATTTGGGAAAAAAAAAAAAGCCTGTTTTCGAGAAAGTGAATTGGAAAGACAAAAGGTGGGAATATATAATCATCAATCTGTTTCTATATCTTCAGCTTGGTTTGGCTACCCGGAGCTCTGATCACACTAGTTTGTGAATGGACACAGGGAAAATCAATAATAACTTATAATGTACAAACTTAGACACTGTGGAATTACTCCATCTAGCTCTGTTATTGGGCCAGGAGAAACATGGTAATAGAAAGCACAGGAGATTTAGGATTAATTTTATGCTCCTAATGTGTAGGCCACATTCTTCTCTGGAAAGTAATGGATTTAATCATAGCACCAGAGCTAATACTTCCAATGGACACTGAACTTTCCTCCTGGGAGCTGGATTAAGGATACAGAGGAAGCCCATGGATTCTGACAATAGGATGTGAGATACATTCCTTTTACAATCCTAGGTTATAGCCAATCCATAGAGTCACGCTTGCTAAATGCAGTTGTTTCTCAAAGTGTGGTCCTTAGTCCAACTGCACCAGAACTCTCTGGGGTGTTTATTAAATTATAGACTGCTTGATCCTACCTCTGGAGACTTGTCTAGAAATCTGCAGCTGTAAGAGGGTCTTAGGTCAGGTTCCCCAATGAACAGACTCTGAAGCAAAGTTTTATGTTAGGAAGTCTATTGGGGGTTGCTCTCAGGTACAGTACTCGTAACGGAGTGAAGGAAGCAGGACTGGGTATTGCAACGGAAGTGTCAGCCGACCCTTCAGGGAGTTCTGGACCTGGGTCTTTTCTTAATTGTCCTAAATTGAGGCAAAGGGACTAGGCCTTAGTGTTTTTACACTGCAGAATCATTGAATATGGTCTTGGGATGTGGTATAACCCTGGGTGGGACAGTTTGCTTTGGTGGAGGGCAATTGTAATCAACCACATCGGTAACCAACACTCCTGGTAGCTGGAGGAGTGAAAGCCTCAGTCCACTGCAACCACGATAGTCCATCCCTTGCACTACTTGAGTATTTATTTCATCCAGTAAATTCAGCCCATTTGGTAAAATCTCCTCCAGGTTGGTCTATTTTCCAGGGAAACTTACAAGAGGAAGGTTAGTGAAATGAACTATATGCCCTGCTTTTGAAACTGCTTTTGAGACTGCAATGAGCACTCATTTTCTCCCTCCTTTACTAACCATCCTAGATTCCTGTCACCCATAGCTAGCTGGATCTAGGTAGGTCTGCTGGTCTAGGTAAATTACTTGCAGGTGGGGTGGGGTGGGGGTGGGTAGCCCAGACCCTCATCCCTGAGGGGTCTAGGGCTCTAGTTACCATTCTTTTACCAGTCTGTGGCTGCTGCATTTGTCCATTTGCTATCAAAGTTGGGAAGGGAGTACTAACAAACAGATGCCCCAGTGGGTCACCTGGGCGCCAGATGTATTCTTTCCTGTCCCCAGTGTATAATAGAAGTCCTCCCTCTTCTTGCGTATTAGGGTCAATTATGCCTGCAGATACAGAGATACCGCTCCCTGTCATCTGCTCTCTGTGATGATGAAACTGAATTAACTAGACATCAGACTTAGCTTAAAATTTAATGGGACTTTTACTGTGTGGTCTATTAGAAGCTTTCCTCTTCTGGGAACCGGGTCCTCTAGAATTGTAGAGCTTAAAAGTTGTAGGATGGGAAGTAGGGCTACTCCTACTTTTATCCTTTGGTTCCAGACCAATCTATTCTACTTAATGGGGACAGGTACCATATATTAGTTATTGATTTAGAGTGTATAAATCCTTTAGAGGATTGTGCCTTTTAGGGTATCATTTCTAAGCTGTCATCCCAGCTGTACCTTCAAAAAAACTTTTCCACTGCTTTCTCAGGCTGACAGCTACTGGGTAGTGTGATAAGTGAAAGAACCAGTGGACCCCATCACTATGTGCCCACTGCTACAACTCCTTTGTTCTAAAGTAGGTCTCTTGGTTTGAGGCAGTTTTGCAGTGCAATGTGTTGGTGGCCTTAACACTCTGTATGCCATTGGCTAGTGGTGCTGGCTGAGGTCCTGCTGGCAGGATAGGCAAACTCATGTCTGGAATATGTGTCATGTCCAGTCAAGATGAATTACTACCCCTTAGAGGACAGCAGTGGTCCAATGTAATCAACTTGCCAACAAGAGACTGGTTGACCTCCACAAGGGATGGTGTTGTATCAGGGCTTCAGGGTTAGTCACCATTCCTCACAGGTTGGACATTCAGCAGTGGCCCTAGCTAGATCAACGCCAGGTGAGAGGAAAATCATGCTCCTGGGTTCACAGTCTCCCATAGTCTCCATCCCTTTAACAAGGGCAGTGGGGTAGCTGATAATAGTGTCTGGTTGACATCAACTGGTTGAGTCATTTGGTCTATTTGGTTGTTTTTTGTTTTTCTTTTTCAAGGTGGATACTTTCTGGTGGATATTACCATACAATACAATAATTGTCACATTTTTTGTACCCACTCCTATAGGTTCAGTCACAAGCTCTTCCTCCGACCTTTTTCCCTGTTCCTCAAATCTTTTTCCTTCATGCCCAAATCATTCACCACTGCCCATGAGTTCATATATATTCTTATCTCACCTACCTTTCTTCCAACAAAGTGGTTGACTAGGTGACACTCAAAGCTCTACCCAGAGGATATACTTTGTTGCTATCTTTCAGGCCACACACGAGTAGGGTTGTAGTGCAGCAGCATTCTATTTTCATCTGAGAAGACCCATTTATGAACCAATTGAGCCTTTTCCTTCTTTATCACCTATTCATAAAGGCTCCCTTCATCATACTTGCCATTTTTTTTTTTGGTCTGGTCCAATTATCACAATCTCATCAATATAATGTCCCAATTAAATATTCTGTGGAATGTTCGCATGGTACAGGTCCCTTTGAACTATATTATGCCAGAGGGTAGGAGAGTTAACATAGCTCTTGGGCAACACTATAAATGTATATTGTTATTCATCTCACAAGAATGCAGAGTGTTTCTAATCCTCCTTCCTGATAGGAATGGGAAATACTGCATTTGCCATATAAAGGGTGACATAATGTAGCTGAAGCTATGCTGATCTGCTGAAGCAGAAATACCACATGTGGCAAAGCAGCTGCGAATGGACCTGCTGGTGGGTTGAGTTTCCTTTAGTTTACTGTCATTTGCCAGGTACAAGGATGTTGTATCCTTGAATGAGGTGACTCCATTTGGCTGAGAGAAATGCCTGGAGAGGGATTTAGCTGTGAGTTATCAGCAGCCAATACTAACAGCTGGAAGAATGAGTGCCTTGGTCCTGAAGGCAGGGTCTGGGCAACATACACAGCATATACTACCAACAGGCCCTTTATGATTCTTACTCATGATGAAGTTTGAGCACTCTTCAGGGAGGGAGCCCTATATTTCTCAGGTGTGAATTTAAAATCTGTTGCCTTTGGATCATCAGAAAATGTCCAGTATTTATTTATATTCCCTTTCAGTTTATTTTAGCCATTATTTTGTATTTTATGTAAAGTATTAAATTACCTTTTTTGAACTATTTTGATTCAACCTTCAGTCATGGTTTCTGGTCTTTCTCTTTTAGCCCCTGGACAATTCTTGTAAATAAAATTGAAACACACAAATTGGTATTTCCTATTTTCAGAAGAGAGCTAGTAATTCCCACCCTTAACACAGATACATACACACACATACCTAAGTAAGAATATTTCATGTAACTTCCCACTATATTTACATTCACATAGTTTTTGTAAACCATACATAGTGCAGATAAAACAAAGTGAGAGGATTTAGAAAGTGCTTCGAGACCTCTTCTTAGTTGTGGGCAGCTGTAATTATATGTAATGGTGTAGATAGATTTAGTTCCTGTTAGCTGGATCTTATGAAAGGAGCAACTCAGTACTGTGCAGTGGTTAATAATATGAACATTTGAGCCAGATTTCCTGGGTTCAAATTCTAGCTGTTTGACTCTGAGTTACTTAACTTCTCTGGGTCTTAGCTTCTTCACCTATAAAATAGGGTTGCAGCAGTATTTACATCATAGAGTTGCTATGAGATTGAGCAGAGTGCATAGCACCCAATGAATAGAATATAAATGTTTTCCTGTTGTTGCTACACGTGTCTGCCAGCATACTCAGGAGGACCAAGAAAACCCATGATCATGTTGTCATGAAGTCAAATTGGGGCCCTTGAGAACAGCAGTTTTCAAACCTTTTTTACTTTGTGACAAATAGGAAGAGTGCTTCATGGTTAGTCACAAGATATAAATGCCAGCTATAACTCTACCTAGTTCCCCTGTGTCCTTGTCATCAGGGTAGTGTCAGTATTTAAAATTTAGCCATGCTAATAGGTATGTAGTGGAAATCTCACTATGGTTTTAATCAGCATTTCCTAATTGCTAATGATGTTTTTTTTTTTTTTTTTTTAATCATCATTTTATTGAGATATATTCACATACCACGCAGTCATACAAAACAAATTGTACTTTCGATTGTTTACAGTACTGTTACATAGTTGTACATTCATCACCTAAATCAATCCCTGACACCTTCATTAGCACACACACAAAAATAACAAGAATAATAATTAGAGTGAAAAAGAGCAATTGAAGTAAAAAAGAACACTAGGTACCTTTGTCTGTTTGTTTGCTTCCCCTACTTTTCTACACATCCATCCATAAACTAGACAAAGTGGAGTTTGGTCCTTATGGCATTCCCAATCCCACTGTCACCCCTCATAAGCTACATTTTTATACAACTGTCTTCGAGATTCATGGGTTCTGGGTTGTAGTTTAATAGTTTCAGGTATCCACCACCAGCTACCCCAATTCTTTAGAACCTAAAAAAGGTTGTCTAAAGTGTGCGTAAGAGTGCCCACCAGAGTGATCTCTCGGCTCGTTTTGGAATCTCTCTGCCACTGAAGCTTATTTCATTTCCTTTCACATCCCCCTTTTGGTCAAGAAGATGTTCTCCATCCCACGATGCCGGGTCTACATTCCTCCCCGGGAGTCATATTCCACGTTGCCAGCGAGATTCACTTCCCTGGGTGTCTGATCCCACGTAGGGGGGAGGGCAGTGATTTCACCTTTCAAGTTGGCTTAGCCAGAGAGAGAGGGCCACATCTGAGCAACAAAGAGGCATTCAGGAGGAGACTCTTAGGCACAAATACAGGGAGGCCTAGCCTCTCCTTTGCAGCAACCGTCTTCCCAAGGGTAAAACTTATGGTAGAGGGCTCAACCCATCAAACCACCAGTCCCCTATGTCTGTGGTCATGTTAGCAACCATGGAGGTGGGGTAGGCGAATACCCCTGCATTCTCCACAGGCTCCTCAAGGGGGCACTACATCTTTTTTTTTTTTTTTCCTTGTTTGTCTTTTTTCTTTTCTTTTTTTTTTTTTAACTTTCCCTTCTTTTTTCAAATCAACTGTATGAAAAAAAAAGTTAAAAAGAAAACAAACATACAATAAAAGAACATTTCAAAGAGACCATAGCAAGGGAGTAAGAAAAAGACAATTAACCTAAGATAACTGCTTAACTTCCAACATGTTCCTACTTTACCCCAAGAAAGTTACATAATAAAGCAACATTTCAGTGAACTTGTTCCTACTACATCCATCAGAAATTAACAGACCATAGTCATTTCTGGGCATCCCCAGAACGTTAAATAGCTTATCTGTTCTTCTTGGATTATTGTTCCCCCTTCCTTAATTGCTCTCTACTGCTAGTTCCCCTACATTCTACATTATAAACCATTTGTTTTACATTTTTCAAAGTTCACATTAGTGGTAGCATATAATATTTCTCTTTTTGTGACTGGCTTATTTCGCTCAGCATTATGTCTTCAAGGTTCATCCATGTTGTCATATGTTTCACGAGATCGTTCCTTCTTACTGCCGCGTAGTATTCCATCGTGTGTATATACCACATTTTATTTATCCACTCATCTGTTGAAGGACATTTGGGTTGTTTCCATCTCTTGGCAATTGTGAATAATGCTGCTATGAACATTGGCGTGCAGATATCTGTTCGTGTCACTGCTTTCCGATCTTCCGGGTATATACCGAGAAGTGCAATCGCTGGATCGAATGGTAGCTCTATATCTAGTTTTCTAAGGAACTGCCAGACTGACTTCCAGAGTGGCTGAACCATTATACAGTCCCACCAACAATGAATAAGAGTTCCAATTTCTCCACATCCCCTCCAGCATTTGTAGTTTCCTGTTTGTTTAATGGCAGCCATTCTAACCGGTGTTAGATGGTATCTCATTGTGGTCTTAATTTGCATCTCTCTAATAGCTAGTGAAGCTGAACATTTTTTCATGTGTTTCTTGGCCATTTGTATTTCCTCTTCAGAGAACTGTCTTTTCATATCTTTTGCCCATTTTATAATTGGGCTGTCTGTACTATTGTCATTGAGTTGTAGGATTTCTTTGTATATGCAAGATATCAGTCTTTTGTCAGATACATGGTTTCCAAAAATTTTTTCCCATTGAGTTGGCTGCCTCTTTACCTTTTTGAGAAATTCCTTTGAGGTGCAGAAACTTCTAAGCTTGAGGAGTTCCCATTTATCTATTTTCTCTTTTGTTGCTTGTGCTTTCGGTGTAAAGTCTAGGAAGTGGCCTCCTAATACAAGGTCTTGAAGATGTTTTCCTACATTATCTTCTAGGAGTTTTATGGTACTTTCTTTTATATTGAGATCTTTGGTCCATTTTGAGTTAATTTTTGTGTAGGGGGTGAGGTAGGGGTCCTCTTTCATTCTTTTGGATATGGATATCCAACTCTCCCAGCCCCATTTGTTGAAAAGACCATTATGGCTCAGTTCGGTGACTTTGGGGGCCTTATCAAAGATCAGTCGGCCATAGATCTGAGGGTCTATCTCTGAATTCTCAATTCGATTCCATTGATCTATATGTCTATCTTTGTGCCAATACCATGCTGTTTTGGCAACTGTGGCTTTATAATAGGCTTCAAAGTCAGGGAGTGTAAGTCCTCCCACTTCGTTTTTCTTTTTTAGAGTGTCTTTAGCAATTCGAGGCATCTTCCCTTTCCAAATAAATTTGATAACTAGCTTTTCCAAGTCTGCAAAGTAGGTTGTTGGAATTTTGATTGGGATTTCATTGAATCTGTAGATGAGTTTGGGTAGAATTGACATCTTAATGACATTTAGCCTTCCTATCCATGAACATGGAATATTTTTCCATCTTTTAAGGTCCCCTTCTATTTCTTTTAGTAGAGTTATGTAGTTTTCTTTGTATAGGTCTTTTACATCTTTGGTTAAGTTTATTCCTAGGTACTTGATTTTTTTAGTTGCTATTGAAAATGGTATCTTTTTCTTGAGTGTCTCTTCAGTTTGTTCATTTCTAGCATATAGAAACATTACTGACTTATGTGCATTAATCTTGTATCCCGCTACTTTGCTAAATTTGTTTATTAGCTCTAGTAGGTGTATCGTTGATTTCTCAGGGTTTTCTAGATATAAGATCATATCATCTGCAAACAATGACAGTTTTACTTCTTCTTTTCCAATTTGGATGCCTTTTATTTCTTTGTCTTGCCGGATTGCCCTGGCTAGCACTTCCAGCACAATGTTGAATAACAGTGGTGACAGCGGGCATCCTTGTCTTGTTCCTGATCTTAGAGGGAAGGCTTTCAGTCTCTCACCATTGAGTACTATGCTGGCTGTGGGTTTTTCATATATGCTCTTTATCATGTTGAGGAAGTTTCCTTCAATTCCTACCTTTTGAAGTGTTTTTATCAAAAAGGGATGTTGGATTTTGTCAAATGCTTTTTCAGCATCTATTGAGATGATCAATTGATTTTTCCCTTTCGAGTTTTTAATGTGTTGTAATACATTGATTGTTTTTCTGATGTTGAACCATCCTTGCATGCCTGGAATGAACCCCACTTGGTCATGGTGTATGATTTTTTTAATGTGTCTTTGGATTCGATTTGCAAGTATTTTGTTGAGGATTTTTGCATCTATATTCATTAGGGAGATTGGCCGGTAGTTTTCCTTTTTTGTAGCATCTTTGCCTGGTTTTGGTATTAGATTGATGTTAGCTTCATAAAATGAGTTAGGTAGTGTTCCATTTTTTTCAATGTTTTGAAAGAGTTTGAGTAAGATTGGTGTCAGTTCTTTCTGGAAAGTTTGGTAGAATTCCCCTGTGAAGCCATCTGGCCCTGGGCATTTATTTGTGGGAAGATTTTTGATGACTGATTGGATCTCTTTGCTTGTGATGGGTTGGTTGAGGTCTTCTATTTCTTCTCTGGTCAGTCTAGGTTGTTCATATGTTTCCAGGAAATTGTCCATTTCTTCTACATTATCCAGTTTGTTGCCATACAGTTGTTCATAATATCCTCTTATAATTTTTTTAATTTCTTCAGGATCTGCAGTTATGTCACCTTTTTCATTCATTATTTTGTTTATATGGGTCTTCTCTCTTTTTGATTTTGTCAGTCTAGCTAGGGGCTTGTCAATCTTGTTGATCTTCTCAAAGAACCAACTTTTGGTGATATTTATCCTTTCTATTGTTTTTTTGTTCTCTATGTCATTTATTTCTGCTTTAATCCTTGTTATTTCTTTTCTCGTACTTGGTTTAGGATTGGTTTGCTGTTCATTTTCTAGCTTCTTCAGTTGATCCATTAGTTCTTTGATTTTGGCTCTTTCTTCCTTTTTAATATATGCGTTTAGTGCTATAAATTTCCCCCTTAGCACTGCTTTTGCTGCATCCCATAGGTTTTGGTATGTTGTGTTCTCATTTTCATTCGTCTCTATATATTTAGCAATTTCTCTTGCTATTTCTTCTTTAACCCACTGATTGTTTAGGAGTGTGTTGTTTAACCTCCAGGTATTTGTGAATTTTCTAAGTCTCTGATGGTTATTGACTTCTAATTGTATTCCATTGTGGTCAGAGAATGTGCTTTGAATAATTTCAAT
Organism: Choloepus didactylus; assembly: GCF_015220235.1. Taxonomy (NCBI): domain Eukaryota; kingdom Metazoa; phylum Chordata; class Mammalia; order Pilosa; family Megalonychidae; genus Choloepus; species Choloepus didactylus. Next base: position 116,012,295 of record NC_051312.1, on the reverse strand, counting down.
CTTTTTAAATTTATTGAGGCTTCTTTTATGTCCCAGCATATGATCTATTCTGGAGAAAGTTCCGTGAGCACTAGAAAAGTATGTGTATCCTGGTGATTTGGGATGTAATGTCCTGTAGATGTCTGTTAAATCTAATTCATTTATCAGATTGTTTAGGTTTTCAATTTCCTTATTGGTCTTCTGTCTGGTTGATCTATCTATAGGAGAGAGTGATGTGTTGAAGTCTCCCACAATTATTGTGGAAACATCAATTGCTTCCTTTAGTTTTGCCAATGTTTCTCTCATGTATTTTGTGGCACCTTGATTGGGTGCATAGACATTTACGATTGTTATTTCTTCTTGCTGAATTGCCCCTTTTATTAGTATGTAGTGGCCTTCTTTGTCTCTCAAAACATCCCTGCATTTGAAGTCTATTTTATCTGAGATTAATATTGCTACACCTGCTTTCTTTTGGCTGTGGCTTGCATGAAATATTTTTTTCCATCCTTTCACTTTCAGTTTCTTTGTGTCCCTGTGTCTAAGATGAGTCTCTTGTATGCAACATATTGATGGTTCATTTTTTTTGATCCATTCTGCGAATCTATATCTTTTAATTGGGGAGTTTAATCCATTTACATTCAACGTTAAAACCGTGAAGGCATTTCTTGAATCGGCCATCTTATCCTTTGGATTATGTTTGCCATATTTTTCCCTCTCTCTATTAATATCCTTTATTGTACCCATACCGAATCTCTTTAGTTCTGAACCTTTCTCCAAGTCTCTCTGTCCTGTCTTTGTTTCTCTGTCTGTAGGGCTCCCTTTAGTATCTCCAGTAGGGCAGGTCTCTTGTTAGCAAATTCTCTCAGCATTTCTTTGTCTGTGAAAAATTTAAGCTCTCCCTCAAATTTGAAGGAGAGCTTTGCTGGATAAAGTATTCTTGGCTGGAAATTCCTCTCACTCAGAATTTTAAATATATCGTGCCACTGCCTTCTCGCCTCCATGGTGGCTGCTGAGTAGTCACTACTTAGTCTTATGCTGTTTCCTTTGTATGTGGTGAATTGCTTTTCTCTTGCTGCTTTCAGAACTTGCTCCTTCTCTTCTATGTTTGACAGTGTGATCAGTATATGTCTCGGAGTGGGTTTTTTTGGATTTATTCTATTTGGAGTTCGCTGAGCATTTATGATTTGTGTATTTATGTTGTTTAGAAGATTTGGGAAGTTTTCCCCAACAATTTCTTTGAATACTCTTCCTAGACCTTTACCCTTTTCTTCCCCTTCTGGGACACCAATGAGTCTTATATTCGGACGTTTCATATTATCTATCATATCCCTGAGGTCCATTTCGATTTTTTCAATTTTTTTCCCCATTCTTTCTTTTATGCTTTCATTTTCCATTCTGTCATCTTCCAGGTCACTGATTCGTTGTTCAACTTCCTCTAGTCTTGTACTATGAGTGTCCAGAATCTTTTTAATTTGGTCAACAGTTTCTTTAATTTCCATAAGATCATCCATTTTTTTATTTAGTCTTGCAATGTCTTCTTTATGCTCTTCTAGGGTCTTCTTGATTTCCTTCATATCCCGTACTAGGGTCTCATTGTTCATCTTTAGTTCTTTGAGTAGCTGCTCTAGGTGTGTCTCTTCTGGTCTTTTGATTTGGGTGCTTGGGCTTGGGTTATCCATATCGTCTGGTTTTTTCATATGCTTTATAATTTTCTGTTGTTTTTGGCCTCGTGGCATTTGCTGAACTTGATAGGGTTCTTTTAGGGTTTGTAGACCTATTGAAGTCCTTATCTCTAATTTATCAGATCTACAGCTTCGTGGAGTAGACTTTCTCTAACTAACCAGCAGGTGGCGTCCACGAGCCACCTGTTCTCCACAAGCCAGATCTCCCCTGCTTAGCCTTTTTGGTGAGTGGGGGAGTGAGTCTTGTGGGGCCCAATTGGTGTACCAAGCTTGCGTGTGTAGTTGGTGTTGCCTGCCCTGTATGTGGGGCGTGTTTCTGGGCAGTCGGGGAGGGGGGGTGGCCCTAACAATCAAATCTCCCTGATGATCCTAGAGTTTTAAAGCTACTGCAATAGTCTAATCCTTCAGTTCAGTCCTGCCACAGTTTGTCTCTGCCACTGACCCACAAGTCTTTGGTATTGGCGTATGGCTCCTGAGACTTGCAAGTGGGCCCCTCTTCCAGGCTGTGCACCCCGGGTCCTCTGTTGAGGGATGACTGTGCTATGTCACAGGTGAGTGCCGTCCCCCCAGGGCAGTTCTGGGCTGCTGGGCTGTGTTGGGAGGCTCCCAGTCTGCTCAAATGATGGCTGAATGGGGCTCTGTTAATTCACACTGCTCCCCCTTCCCAGCTCTGGGACATTCAGCTGAGGTTGCAGGGAAGGCTAATGTCCACGCCCAGTTTTGTGGTGTGTGCCTGTTATTTGAAGCACTTCCGTCACACTGGGTTGTCTGGGGCAGCTCTGGGCTATGGGGCTGGTGATGGGCAGGAGTGTTTCCTGTCCACCAGGATGGTGGCTGTGAGCGGACACCCCCCTTTTCTTGGGAAGTTGTGGTGTTTAGTGAATTTTCTCAGCCACTGGATTATTGCCTTTTGTCTCAGAGCTCTCTTAGTTCTGCTCTTGACTTGACGTGCCCAAATTTCAATTCTTTGAAGCTTTCTGTATTGAGCTTCTTAGAGTAATTGTTTTAGAAAAAGCAAAAAGGATTTAAAAAAAAAAAAAAAAAACAAAAAACGGCCCTCCTCAGAGATCTAATGGGTTATTGAAATGCTAATAGACAAAGCAACCAGGGCCATTAAGGAAAGGTGCACAGGGCAGAGAGATCAGCCTTGCTTCGGGATTTGCATATGCGCCTCAAGGCCTGATCTCCGCCCTTCCCCTTTCTGTGTTCACCAGAACTCCAAAAATCCTCTGCTTTTATTTTGGAGTTTTTCGTGTTGTTTTTTTTCTATGCCTGTCTCCTCTCTGCTGGGCTGGCTGCTCTCAGAGTCTCTGGTGTCTGGTCTCAGTCTATCTATGGTTGGAGTTTGAATCAGTAGAATGAGTTTCCGATAAGAGCAGCCACTGCAATTCTCCCTTCTCCTTCCTGGAGCTGACAGCCCCTCCTCCCCCGGGACTGAGCCTGGCAGGGAGGGGCGCGGGTCCCCTGGCCGCAAAAACTTACAGATTTCGCTGATCTCAGCAGTTCCACGTTTTCATGGGTGTTGTATGAAGTATGCCCAAAGACAGATTGCTCTGTGGTGTCCAGTCCACGCAGTTCCTGGCTTTTTACCTACTTTCCTGGAGGAGTAACTAAAACATACAGCTCACCAGTCTGCCATCTTGCCCCGCCTCCCGCTAATGATGTTTTAACAGTTAGGTTTCAGAACCTAACTCTGAATCTCTGTCCTGCCACTTTCTACTTGAGTTACCTTAAATAGGTTAATCAATCTCTCTGAACTTCATATTCCTCAAATAGAGAAAAATATTCTCTGTCTCACAGGTTGGCATGCAGTTAAATGTAAGAATGTATATAAAGGATTCAGCATAAGGTATGGCATGTAATAAATATTCAATAAATGTGGGTTCACATGATTCATCTCAACTAATTCTGTGTTTTTTTTTCTCAAATTTTCATGCTTTATATAAAAAAAAAATCCTTCAGATATTGTAAAGTGCATCTGGAGCCAGACAGACCCAATCAGACATTTGGTCATATCTTGATAAGTTTTCCAAGCTACTAGTTACACAACTGAAGTTTGCCCAATAGACTCCAAAATTTTAAGCCTAAGAGAAGGCACCAGCAGCCAATATGAATGAGTTTATATTTTACCTGGAGCATCATATTTCTCTGTTCTTGCCTTCTTGGATAATGAAAGACACATTAATGGTACCAGTTACAAAGTGTGAATTTGATTTATAGCTCTTTCTTACTTTCTCTGGCAGTCACCTTGCAATAGGAAAACCCACACACAACAATCTAAAGACAATTTAGACTGAAATGTTTCTTTGTAATTTAGGCATTTAATTAGGGGTTTTAAAGCTTAATTAAAAAGTTAAATCATTTGTCTTTTTCTGAAACAATGCTGTTGTAGATGGTTCTGTTATGTAAAATTAAACCTAATAAGATATGTATTTCCTCATCTGAAGTTATAGCATTGTTCACACGTAACAGCACAACCCCATAAAATGTATTTGAGAAGAGAACAAAATTGAAATATAGATTCATTAAATATGGTATTGAAAGTAACTTCTGGTCTGTGATGTTGTTTTCCTCTCCTTTGTTTCATGATCCTGGCAACATGAGTTTTTCTCAAAAATGTAAATGAGAAGAAAAAAAAAAGATTTTAAGTATTTTATCTACAATTCCATCCAAAATGTGTGTGCACACACACACACACAAGTGGAATGAAACTTCTCATCAATTTTCGGTTATTCAACACTAGGGAAGAAACTGCATTGCTTGATTCTGAGTGATTAGAAACATCCTTTAGCTGCACAATATATGATTTCTAACTTTTTTTTCCGACTCCCCAATTTCTAACTTTTAAGGAATTTTACCTAGATCTCTCACTTGGTCTAGTTCCTGGACTGGCTCCTCCATTTCTGGTAGATTCTTGGTTCATCCTTCTCTTTCCTTATGCTCTAGGGATTTATTTGATTTGCTATTTTTCCTTCTCAAAGCTGCCTTGACTTTGTGGGGTGCCTTCTCCCTGAAGATAGGCTGTGAAATATGTTAAGCTATGTGGAAAATATACTCGGGAATAAACACCTGGGTTGTAAAATGCTTACTATTGTATTAAAATGGTATATATTGGAATATCTGTGGTAACTAATGTTCTTGACTTGGTGGGTTACATGATAAGCAATAATTATATCACATTAGACCTGAATAAAACCAAAACGGCAGATACCATTTGATAACTTTTTCCCCAGTGTGGATCAAGGCTAGACCCAGCCAGGAGTGAGGGCAGTCTTTTGAGATGATTTAGATTATACACATGTGGTCAGATACCTGTGCTCTCAGGCTACCCCTGCCCCAACCCAATCCAGATATATTGTGAGCTAATTAAGCATGAATATAAAGGATATATCACGTAAACATTTGTTATTGGATGATGTTGCTATTAGGGTGTCTTCCAGTGTGCTAGAACTGTCATTATGCAAACTACCAGAAATGGACTGGCTTTTACAAAGGGGATTTATTAGGTTACAAAGTTACAGTTCTAAGGCTGTGAAAATGTTCAAATTCAGGCATCAACAAGAGGATACCTTCACTGAAGAAAGGCCGACAGCATCCAGAACACCTCTGTCAGCTGGGAAGGCATGTGGCTGGCATCTGTGGTCCTTTGCTCCTGGGTTGTTTCAAAATGGCTTTCTCCAAAAATGTCTCTGGGCTTCTGTTTTGCTTCTCTCTCTCAGCAACTGTGTGTCCTTGCTTCTCTCTCCCAGGGAGTTTCTCTCTAAGCGTCTGGGGGTCCTCCCTTAGCTTCTCTGGGGCAGACTCTGAGCCTCATCTCTTAACTTAACATTTCCAAATGTCTTTCTGTCTGCATCTCCAAGCGTCTCCAAGCATCAGCAAGCATCTGGGTCTATGTCAGCTCTTAGCTTCTCTCTTAAATACTCCAGTGAACTAATCCTCCATGGAAATAATCTAATCAAAAGTATCCTACCCAGAGTTGAGTGAGTCATATCTCCATGGAAACACTCAATCAAACATTTCCATCCAACAAGATTAGGTTAAAAGATCATGACTCTGGGGTCCATAACAGTTCCAAACTGGCACAGAAAGACATGGAAATACGAGTGTGAATTGTGGAATTTAGACTTTGATGGGAATAAACAGGAATACTGGAGCCTGATGAACCTAGCCCCACCTCATGGCTGCAATAGGGGCTGGTTCCTACAATGTTGTGAATGACTTCAGGTAAATAAAAGTGACCACAATCTAAAATTGTGTTGATTGGTCTACAAGACATATTCCCTGGGCCTTGCTATTTGTACTACGGGAGGGGAATGCCTGGGAGGGCTAACAGTAGAACACAACATTGTTATCTCCCAGTTCTAACTAACCCTGTAAATATACTCTTTGCATTTGTAGTGGATGCTGTGGTGTGACACCCAGAGTCCTCCTTCAGGACCGAGACCACATTCCCCTAGCTTCTGGGATTGTTGGTAGCTGATGTCTCTTAGCTGACTCCCTCTCTCGGAACAGTCTTTGGTGGAAGGGAACCTTTTCATTCAAGGTCTCAAACTCTCCCTGGCAGCAATACGTATCCAAAGACTGGTCAATGTAGGAGTCTAAAGCCCTGTCCTTGGGTCTTCATGTAGGAAAGTTCTAAAGGATTATCCCAACTTCAGATGGTCCCATAGGATTGGCAGAGGTTACAAAACCTGGGTTTAGTACATTTTTGCTGAAGAATGGAGGCTTAAATAAGAATACTGAACCCATTAAGAGAGATAATGAGGCCATAAACTAGAGCCCATCTTTTTGACACAGAAGACTATTTCAGAGTAATAATACCTAACATTTATTGAGCACTTATAATTGTTTTACGTGCATTTAACTAATTTAATCCTCATCAGATCCCTACAAGATAGGTGTTTATATTATTCCCATTTTACAATGGGAAAACTGAGGCACAGAGAGGTTAAGTACTTGCCAAGGGTAAATAGCCAGAAAGTGACAAAACTGGGTATGGGAATCCTGGCTCCTTAGTGGAATTAGACTGTTGAGTACATGCTTTTCACAACTATAACATGCCACCTCTAAAATAATAAAATCATGCTTTTTTTCTTTTTTTTTTGTTCCAAGCATTCAAATGACACTAGATAAAGAGACTTCAGTAAATTCCAAAACCTTTGCTGTGATGAATACAGAGTACTCAGAAGACTTGGGGTAGAGTTTTAGCTTTTCTACCCATTTGCTGCATTATTTAGGGAAAGTCACTTAGCATCCATGAACCTCATTTTCCTGTCTGTAAAATGGGGTTAATAATATTGATCACTCAGGATATACTGATGATGAAATTAAATAATATTTATAAAGGTGATTTGTAAAATTTAAACTGCAATACAAAAAATGGGACTAATTATTAACAATGAATGGAGCTAAAATCGTGCAAATCGGTTCCTCATCTAATCTTTTCTGAGCTCTTGCCTGTGTCCTGACACTCTGTTCCTTTCTTTCCTCACTATCTTCCTGACAGGAAGTATGCATAAGATGGTCTTAATCCTGGCTCTGCTACTTACCGTCTGTATGACTGTGGACCAGTTAATCTTGGTTTCTCCCTCAGTCACCCTATTTGTGAAGTGGAGATGATAATTTACTTATGTCATAGGGATGGGTGAAGTAACTCATTTTAAGCAATTAGAAGAGTGTCTAATACATAACAAGTACTCAAGAAATACTAGCTATTTTTGTTCTTGTTTGCTTTCTAGTTGTATGCTAACAACCCATTCATTCACTAAGAGGACAGACTGGAGTTCCCATCTTGGTGTCTGCTCCATTTGAAATCTCTTTTCAATGAGAGGAAGTACAGAGAACATCCACAGATAGATGGTTTTCATTTATGCTGATGGGCCCAAGGGGTGAGCAGACTGGGTGGGGTGGATGAAAGGCTCTGCAAGGCTGGTGTCTCATGAATGAACCTGTCAACTTCTCTCTAAAATATCCTCTTCAGCCATGTTCCTTGCACCTTCAGTTGTGTTTGTATACCTTCAAATAATAATGGCTATAATTATTATGTGCCAGATGAAGTGCCAGAAAGTTTATCTCTAATTGTATTATTGCATTTTAAGAGAGGTTTTTAACATGAGGAATCCATGGCTCAGAGAGACTCAGGGTGTTGTCCAAAGTCAAATAGTGTATAGCAAAGCTCTGACTTGATTGTAGTCTAGTTCTCTGGAGCCATTCCTACGTTCTTTCTACTAAGCCAAATTGACTCCCAGTCCTAAGAGCTTCAAGGCTTCACTGCTTTCTCTGACTCCTTTCTTGCATCAAATCATCTCTCCACTAGCCAGTTAGCACCCACTGTGCCAGTTTGAGTGTATTGTGTCCCCCAGAGAAAGCCATATTCTTTGATGCAATCTTGTGGGGCAGACGTATTAGTGAGGATTAAGTTGGAACATTTGGATTAGGTTGTTTGCATGGAATGCACCCCACCCAACTGTAGGTGATAACTCTGATGACATAATTTCCATGGAGGTGTGGCCCCACCCATTCATGGTGGGCCTTGATCAGTGGAGCCATATAAATGAGCTGACCAACAGAAGGAACTCAGTGCAGTTGAGAGTGACATTTTGAAGAGGAGCTACCACCAAGAGGGACACTTTGAAGAAAGCACAGGATCTGCAGATGACAGACAGTTGAAGATTGCCATTGAAAGCAGACTCTTGCTCCGGAGAAGCTAAGAGAGGACAAATACCCCAAGTGTAATTAAGAGTGACATTTTTGAGGAACTGCAGCCTAGAGAGGAACGTCCTGGGAGGAAGCCATTTTGAAACCAGAACTATGGAGCAGATGCCAGTCACGTGCCTTCCCAGCTAACAGAGGTTTTCCGGACACCATTGGCCATACTCCAGCGAAGGTACCCGATTGCTGATGTGTTACCTTGGACACTTTATGGCCTTAAGACTGTAACTGTGTAACCAAATAAACCCCCTTTTATAAAAGACAATCTATCTCTGGTGTTTTGCATTACAGCAGCATTGGCAAACTAGAACACCCACCTTCTTATATTCAGATTATTTCCTTCCTTTTTAACCTACTGTCACTTCTAGTTCTGTATTTCTTATTAGTGTGCATATGTATCTTCTAGGAGTTTTGTTAAAATGAAGATTCTGATTCAGTAGGTCTGGGGTTGGGCCTGAGATTATGCATTTCTAACAAGCTTCCAGGTAATGCCAATAACTGCCGGTGCATGGATCACACTTTAAGTAACAAAGCTGGTCCTCATTACATGTCACCTGGACTTACTGCAGCAGCCTTCAAACTTGTCTCTCCTCCTGCAGTCTTTCTCAGTTGTCAAATTAATCTTCCTCAGACACTTTTTCAAAGCAATAATGTGTAGTCATCTATTATTATTATCTGTCATCTATCTAATCATTTTACATGTTCAAATCTTCATTAGCAGCTCATTGCCCTCAGAATAAATTCCAGTACTCTCAGCCTGACATTTAAGGATCTCTTCAAGCTGGCTTCCACTCGCTTTTAAATTTGTCTGACTACTCTGATGTTTCAAAGCTGGGGCTTTGCATCTGTTCATGTTTTCCCACACTTATGCGTGGGAAATCATTCCATTGACTAAAAGGTCAGACCCTGTCTTCTCTCCAAATTCTATCCATCCTGTGGATGTGAACCCATTGTAGATAGGATCTTTTGCAGATGTTACTTTTAGTTGAGGTGTGGCCAACTGAAGCAGGATGGGTATTAATCCTATTATTGGAGGCTGTGCTGGTTTGTATGTATTATGTCCCCCAAAATGCCATGTTCTTTGATGCAATCTTTTGGGGGCAGATGCATTAATGTTGATTAGGTTGGAACCTTTAGATAGTTTCCAAGGAGATGTGACTAGTAACACCTTTGATTATGGTGTGACCTGTTGATGGGATTGTTTCCATGGAGGTGTGGCCCTGCCCGTTCAGCTTGGGTCTTGATTTAATTACTGGAGCCCTATAGAAGCTCACAAACAGAAGGACTTCAGAGAAGCTACGGCTTAGAGACATTTTGAAGATGGCCATTGCAAGTTGACGCTGACATTTTGGAGAATGCCATTTTGAAACACAGCCTGGGAGCAAGCAAATGCCAGCCACATGCCTTCCCAGCTAACAGAGGTTTTCCAGATGCCACTGGCCTTCCGTTGGTGAAATTATACTTGTGTTGATGCCTTCTTTTGAACATTTTCATGGCCTTCAGACTGTAACTTTGTAACCAAATAAACTCTCTTTATAAAAGCCAATCCACTTCTTGTATTTTGTGTAACAGCAGCATTAGCAAACTGGAACAGAGGCCTTATAATAAGCAAGCCACAGGGAGAAGCTAAAAGTCAGCTGGAACCCAGAAGAGAAAAGAGAGGACATCACCACGTGACAGGAAACCCAATGCATTGCAAGGATTGTCAGTCCCTCAGAATGCTACTCCCCCTGGAAAGAAGCAAGCCTTCCAGCCTCTGAAACTGAGAAAATAAATTCCCATTGTTTAAGTCAGCCCATTGGTTGGTATTTGTCATAGCAGCCTAGAAACTAAGACACTGTCTTTCAAAACTCAGCTCACATGCCACCTCCTCTTAGCCGCCTTCCTTTTAACATATATCATTTCATTTCATTTCTATTTTATTTTGTTCCAAGTGGTATCCTAGCATATGCTGTTTTTAAACCTAGTACACTGCTATTAATGTATAATATTGGGGTCATAAAATACATGTTTTAAACAATTTTATAAAATGATATATTAATTTAGATACATTGCTCATTTTCCACTCAAATTTCATGAAATAATTTTATTCAAACTCTTCATATGTATCTCCTGGTATCTTTCCCACCAGTAGAAATATTTTTAAAGAAAGCATTTTATTTTGAAATAATTTTAGATTTACCTAAGAGTTGCAAAGATAATTCAGACAGTTCCTGCATACCCTTTGCCCACTTCCCTAACACTAACATCTTATAAACCATGGTATATTTATCAAAACTAAGAAATTCATGTACTATAATACTGTTTTCTAAACAATGGACTTTATTTGGATTTAGAGCCACATTTTAAGTTATCTGAGCACATTATCTTCATGCTTGTGTTGTCTGAGTACAGGGCTTTTTGAATCTGTATATGATGCTCAAAATAGAAATTTTATTACAAACCACAAGTACCTATTCCTCATTCTTGATTTCTTCAATACGACTACTTATTGTACTGCTCTGTTTTAGTTTGCTAAAGCTGACAAAATGCAATGTATCAGAATGGGTTGGCTTTTAACAATAGGGATTCATTAACTTACAGGTTGAAAGTTCTGGGGCCATAAGAATGTCCAAATTAAGGCATCAACAGGAAATGCTTTCTTCCTGAAGAATGGCTACCAGTGATCTCAGACTCCTCTGTCACAGGCAAGGCACATGGTGCATCTGCTGGCCTCTCCCTTCTCTCCTGTGTTTCCTTGCTTCCAGCTTCTGGCTTCAGTGGCTTCCTTTCTGTTTTCTGTGGTGTTCTCTCTCAGCTTCTGTCTCTCTTGGCTTCTGGCTTTTCTCTTTGAGCTTCTCTGGCTTTCTCTCTCAGCTTCTCTGTGTGCCTCTCTGAATTTCATCTCTTATAAAGGACCCCAGTAAGCGGATTAAGACACACCTGGGGCATACCTCAACCGAAATAATTTACTCAAAAGGTCACACCAACAATAAGTTACACCCACAGGAATGGATTAGCTTTAAGAAGTTGATCTTTTATGGGATACATACAGCTTCAAACTGTCACACTCTTTCTCTCTCTTTTTAAAAAGTTTGTTTTTCAAATTGAAAAAAGTAATGTTTGTCATAAAAAGAGAAATGTGATAATATAAAGATGTATGCATGTAGAACAAATAATCTTTCCCATAAACGCTACCTGCAACCCCAGCCTATTATCTACTCTTAATCCATGGAGATAACTGAAGTTAAACCTGGAGTGCTTCCTTCTACAACTTTCACCTTGGTTACTATATAAGGACTGTCAAAATTAATTTGTGCAGAGCAAAAAAAAAAAAAAAAAGGAATTAGTACCACAAAGTTTATAATGAAAAAGAACTTTTCCCTACTTACATTTCCTCATTTCAGATTCCCACTCCCCAGAGAGAAATATTTTCAATTGTGCTGTTGTTTCCTCTAGTATTAACTTTTACATTTTTTAATACATGTTTATAGTGATATTTCATTTTTAACTTCAGAATTTATCTATTGACTATGGAACATGAAGCTTTAACTTCTCTTATTACCCTGATCACATATTTACCACGTACCTTCCTCAGCATTTCAGTTTAGATACATTTTTAAAATTAAATTAATGGTCAAGGTTTATATTACGACTGTTTAAACATTGCTCACAGCTGTGTCACACAAAGTAGCTCTTACATAATGGTTTGTTTTTACTGAGTTAATACCTACTTTGGGGGGAGCTATGCTTATTTTTCTATGTGATTATCATTAATTCTACTCCAAAATCTTTATGAGCTGTGGAATTCCATTTGCTATGGTAAACATAACAGGTCATAAATCATCTCATTTTTTTTCTTAATTGGAGGTCCCTCCTAAAACTCTCTTTCTAAGTACTTTCCTCTTTGGGCCTCTCCATTCAGAATTAGGCCTCAAAGGTAATAACTCTGTTTTCAGTTCAGGGTCTCCCCCATCTTCAGCTGTGTAAACCTCTCAGGATTATAAGCCTCCCATCTTCTACTGGGGTAGGATAGAGGCAGTTACTTGATTTCTCAGAATGAAGTTGTGATCTGGGGTCTAAAAGCTTTTAATACAAATTTTTAATCCATTCTTCTATTTTTAAACCCATTCCCACCTGTAGTTTTGTTGGTGCTTTGAAGTCCTGAGCCTCTCCAAGGTTTTGCAGCATGGCTTGTTTCAGTTTCTACTTTTCTCTTATCTGATAAATCAACTCACCATGCATCTACCTATTTTCTACATTCCAAAATTTGGAAGTTAAATAACACATTCTTAAACAATCAGTGGGTCGGTATCAGAAGTGGCTCCAGCTCCGGCTCCGGCTCCAGCTCCCGGGGCTACAATCCTGCGGGCTGCATACGGCAGCTGTGCCGACCTCTCCACGCTGGCTGGCAGAGCAGCTTAGCCTTTTTGAGGAGCTCTGGGCTACTCAGGAAAAGAGGTCAGCAAGCACGGCACAGAATGAATGCCGGACTATTAAGATATCACTTCCTGGAGGCCAGAAAGTGGATGCTGTAGCATGGAACACAACCCCTTATCAAATAGCACAGAGGATCAGTTCAACACTGGCAGATACTGCAGTGGCTGCTCAAGTGAATGGAGACCCTTATGATCTGGATCGGCCCTTGGAGACAGACTCTGACCTCAGATTTCTGACATTTGATTCCCCAGAGGGGAAAGCGGTGTTCTGGCACTCCAGCACCCATGTCTCGGGGGCAGCAGCTGAACAACTCCTGGGTGCTATTCTGTGTCGAGGTCCAAGTACAGACTTTGGCTTCTATCATGACTTCTTCTTGGGAAGGGAATGGACAGTCCGAATCTCAGAGCTGCCCATTTTGGAGCAGATTTGTCAGGAACTTGCAGCTGCTGCTCAACCCTTTCGGCAGCTAGAGGCTTCCCGGGATGAACTTCGACAGCTCTTCAAGGTGTGGTGGAAATGCAGTTTTAGGGGAAGCGTTGGCTCTCTCCTTCTCCCAGGGAATAAAGACTTGTCTTCACTCATCCCTTCTGCCTTCTCCCAGGATAACCCCTTTAAACTTCGCCTGAGGAGAAAGTGACAGGTCCAACAGCAACAGTATATGGGTGTGGTACATTGGGTGATCTTTGCCGTGGTCCCCACCTTTGACATACTGGACAGATTGGAGGACTAAAGCTGCTAATGGTCAGTTGTGAGGGCAGGGTTTTGCTGAGACTCCTGCTTCCATTGGAATGAGCTGGGGAATGAGGAGATGATGCTTTCTCTCAGATCCTTTTCTTCTCCTATAGTTAAGGGGAAACTCTAGAAGGAAAAAGATATTCGGTCCCTGACTTCTAGAAATTCCCAGTCTGATACCCTGCCAGGACCAATTCAGATTGCCAATAGTCAGACATTAGTGCTAAGGGAGATGGAGAGAGAGGGCCTGAGCATGCTGCACAGGGTCATTTGGGGAAGGCTTCTGTGGAGAGAGAGATGTGGTCCAGAAGGATGGATAAAAACTGTTTGACAAGCACAGAGAAAATTCCCTAAGTCCAGGACATGCCATTGATGAAAATATTTTTCTTAAGACTGGGTGAGTTATCGGATGGGATGAGATCAGGGAGTGAGGGCAGAGGCAGATATATAGGGCAAAAAGCCCAGATTAAGAACCTAACATACGCATTTAGTCCTTGCTCTGCCACTAATGAGGTATGTGGCCTTTGCTAAATCTCTACCCATTTTCCCCATCTGTAAAACAAGGCTACTAATTCCTGTCCTACCAGGAAATCCATACCATAGAGATGATGAAAACCACCTAACACTTGAGAAAGTCTTTGAGGAAAAGTTAAAAGTGCTATGAAATGTAGGCTGTTTCTTATCACTTATGGTTAAAGGAGTCTAAAAGAACAAGCAGAGGCATTTGAATTGCATGTGACCAGGAGTAGAATATGATGTGGGAGGTTGAGTTTTCTAGCAGCTGTATGGGAAACTGATAAGGGGGTGAATTGACGGACATTTGACCAAAGCTTAGGGTTATTCTCCTAAGCAGCTATAGATTAGAAGAGGAAGGAATTCAGTACAGGGATATGGATAGGGCAGTCGTAGTGAGAATGGTGGGGAGAGGGGAGAGTGGCAAGTTATGTCTCTGGGCTTCTGCCCCCGACAGAGTCTTGACAGGGCCCACTGACAGCCTGGGGGTTGGGGAAAGTACTCCAGGTTTAAGTGACACCACTCCAGATGAAGGGTTAATAGAGGACTTGAGTGTAGAAGACAAAGCCATAGAGCAACTGGCAGAAGGATTGCTTTCTCACTATTTGCCAGATATGCAGAAATCAAAACAAGCCCTCCAGGAAATCACACAAAACCAAGCTGTATTATTAAATACACTGGAACAAGAGATTTCAAAATTTTAAAGAATGTTATTTTATGTTGGATATTAATACTTTGTTCACTGACGCTAAATACTATCATACCAAGTTGGTGAATATAAGAAAACAAATGCTGATGCTTCATGAAAAGACATCAAAATTTAAAAAAAAAAGATAAGAGAGAGAGAGCACTTAAACTGCAGCAGAAGAGGCAGAAAGAAGAGTTGAAAAGGGAGCAGTGATGAGAAAAGGAAATTGAAAGAGAAAAGCAGTTAACTGCCAAACCAGCTAAAGGGACGTGAAAAGTTGACTGGCCTGTGTGTTTGTTTCCTTTCCCAACCCCATATTTTTTGGATTTAAGATGACCTAAGTGTAGACCAGTGTTAAGGTAGTGCCTGATACCATTGTGTTAGGTTTTGAAATCCATTTCTTTGCATTGCTGGGTCTCTATACCTTAATTTTAGCCATTCAACAAGCCTTTTTTCTAAGTAGCAGACATAATGTTACTTTGTTTTGATATTTATATGTATTTTTTTTCAACTTTTGTTTTACTTAATTTTAAATTTCATTATTTTGGCCTTGAATCGTTTATAAATTGGAAAATGGTTTGATTGTTATAATAGTCTATAGGCTACATGGTTTAAATTTAGTATAAAATTTTTAGCTTTTTAATAGGTGTGAATTTTAAAAGTTCCAGTTTCTCAATTTAGGAGTTGACTTGCCTTTCTGATAATATAACAATGATTTTTGGTAATTGCCTTTTCATTGCTTGGTTAAGAAGAAATTCCGACTGTTGAATCACATGTGCACTGGATAGAGGTGGTATAAGCCTTTGTACAAAATGTGAAGGAAAAGTGGGTGCACATGAAAGAACAGCATCTCACAGGTAGGATAAGTGAGCAAGATGCCCTTATCTGCTTCCTGGAGTCTGAAACCACAATTCACCTTTCTTGTTGTTATTTAGTTCTTACGTAGCTTCTGGGTTCAAAGTAGATTACATCTATCACCAAGGTTTGCCTGGGTTTGTGGAGCTATCACATACTCATATATACTTAAATATTTATAATACTTAGTAACAGTCGTGGCACACTGAGATAAGGTGATAAACCCAGCCTTCCGACCTAAAGGCCTATTTGCTAGTTCTGTTGCTGTGTGGCCTTACATGTAATTTCCTTCTCTGTGCTTTTTAAAAATTCCTAAACTGGAATGATCTATACCAACTATCTACTTTATATATAATGACAGGAAATGGTAGAAAATTAGTAAATAGTTTCTTCACAAAAGAAGGCAGCATGATACCTTTAGTATTTTCTAGAATTTTTTCCCCCGGTATTATACGTAGCAACCTATTATGTGAGGGAAATACTATGACATTTCATTATTTAAAATTCAAAGCGCATTATTCACTGTTTTAGTATTATTTAATATTCAACTGGTCTTCAGTCTCTGTTACCTAGGGAACATACAGGATTTACAAAGCTATATGATTAGAATATGTATCTTTTATAATCCACATTACATTTTTGGTAAGCTGGAATCACTACCTGTCACATATCAGGTTAAAAGATTGAGAAAACAATAGATTTAAGTTGAATGCTAAAAAACGTGGTCTACTTAAAGGTTTATGGTTTGTTTGAAAGAGCCTTTCCCTTCTTTAATGAATGAAAATGGTCTCACAATCCACATGACTTTGATCTTTTATTTAAGAATATACATACATTTACTTAAAAAGGCTAAGTGTTGCCTCTAACACTTGATGCAACTGCCCATAGCAGGATTCTTTAAGGCTTACAGGAAATGTCACCTAAATTGCTGAATGTACTCATTTTTAACCTGATAAAGTTTGTGCATGGTTTCTCAGGGTGGTTTGTGGACCAGCTGCAATAATTGTTTAAAATGCTGGTTCCTGGACACCATGCTAAATCTACTAAATCAAATTTGTTAAAAAAAAAAAAAAAATCAGTGGGTCAAAGAAGAAATTGCAAGAGAAATCAGTAAATACCTCAATATGAATGAAAATGAGAAATAACATATCAAAACTTATGGGATGCAGTGAAGACAGTGCCGAGAAGGAAATTTATAATCCTAAATGCTTATATTGAAAAAGAAGAGCTAAAATTGAAGACTTAACTGTCCACTTGGAGGAACTAGAAAAGAATAGCAAACTAACCCCAAAGCAAGCAGAAGGAAAGAAATAACAAAGATTAAAGCAGAAATAAGTGAAACTGAGAATAAAAAACAATAGAATCAACAAAACCAAAGTTGGTTCTTTGAGAAAATCAATAAAATTGGCAAACCCTTAGCTAGACTGATAAAGAAAAAAAGAGAAAAGACACAAATTTAAAAAATCAGAAACAAGAGAGGCGACATTACCACTGACCCCACAGAAATAAAAAAGATCACAAGAGGATACTATGAACAAATGCATGCCAACAAATTAGACAATTTAGATCAAATGGGCAATTTCCAAGAAACACATAAACAATCTACACTTACTCTAGAAGAAATAGAAGACCTCAACAAACAAATCACAAGTAAAGAGATTAAATCAGTCACCAAAAACCTCCCAACTGAGAAAAGCCCAAGACCAGATGTCTTCAGAGGTGATTTCTACTAATGATTCTAAGAAGAATTAACACGAATCCTGCTCAAACTCTTCCAAAAAATTGAAGAGGAGGGAAAACTACCTAACTCATTCTATGAAGCCAACATCACCCTAAAACCAAAGACAGACAAAGATACTACAAGAAAAGAAAATTATAGACCAACTGCTCTAATCAATATAGATGCAAAATCCTCAATAAAATAATAGCAAATCGAACCCAATGGCACATTAAAAGAACTATATACCATGATTAAGTGAGTTTTATCTCAGGTATACAAGTGTGGTTCAACACAAGAAAATCAATTAATAACATATATCACATTAACAAATTGAAGAGGAGAGACAACATGATCATATCAATTGATGAAGAAAAGGCATTTGAAAAAATCCAACATCCTTTCCTGATAAAAATACTTCAAAGGGTAGGAATAGAAGGAAACTTCCTCAACATGAGAAGGGCCATATGTAAAAACCCTTCAGCTAACATCATACTCAATAATGAAAGACTGAAAACTTTTCCTGTAAGATCTGGAACAAGACAAGGGTGCTCACTGTCACCACTGTTATTCAACATTGTGCTGGAAGATCTAGCTAGAGCAATGCAGCAAGAAAAAAAAATAAAGGCATCCAAATAAAAAAGGAAGAAGTAAAACTTTCACTGGTTGTAGACATTAGCCTATGTTTAGAAATTCCTGAAAAATCAACAACAAAGCTACCAGATCTAATACATGAGTTCAGCAAAATGGTGGGATACCAGATCAACATGCAAAATCAGTAGTGTTTCTTCTATACACTAGCAATGAGCAATCTGAGGAGCAAAACAAGAAAAAATTCCATTTACAATAGCAACTAAAATAATGAAATATCTAGGAATAAATTTAGCTGAGGATATAAAAATACTGTACACAGAAAACTTCAAATCATTTCTAAAAGAAATCAAAGAAGACCTAAATAAATGGAAGGTCAATCAATGTTCATGGATTGGAATACTTAATATTGTTAAGATGTCAATTCTACCTAAATTGATTTACAGATTCAATGCAATCCCAATCAAAATTCCAGCAGCCTACTTTGCAGAAATAGAAAAGCTAATTATCAAATTTATTTGGAAGGGTAAGGGGCTCCCAATAGCCAAAAACATCTTGAGAGAGAAGAACGAAGTTGGAGATCTCACACTTCCTGACTTTAAAGCACATTACAAAGCTACAGTTGTCAAAACAGGATGGTACTGGCATAAAGATAGATATACTGATCAATGGAATGAAATTGAGTTCATAAATAGGCCCTCACATCTATGGTCAACTGATTTTTGACAAGGCTGCCAAGTCCACTCAACTGGGACAGAATAGTCTCCTTAAAAAATGGTGCTAGAAGAAGTGGCTATCCCTTTCCAAAAGAATGAGAGTACCCCTATCTCACACCTTATACAAAAATTAACTCAAAATGGATCAAAGACCTACTTATAAGAGCCAGGACCATAAAACTAGAAGAAAATGTAGGGAAGCATCTTCAAGATCTTTTGGTAGGTGGTGTTTAGATAGACTTACACTGAAAGCACAAATATTGAAAGAAAAAATAGATAAATGGGATGTCCTCAAAACTGAATACTTTTGTACCTCAAAGGCTTTTGTCAAGAAAGTAAAAAAGCAATGTCCTCAATAGGAGAAAATATATGGAAACCACATATCTGATAAGAATTTAATATTCAGAATATATAAAGAAATCCTACAATTTAACAATAAAAAGCAAAGGACTCCATCAAAAAAATGGGCAAAAACTTGAATAGATTCTTTTCCAAAGGGGAAACAGAAAACGGCTAAAAAGCACATGAGAAGATGCTCAATATCACTAGCTATTAGGGAAATGTAAGTCAAAGCACAATGAGATATCATTTCACACCTACTAGAATGGCCATTATTTAAAAAACAGAAAACTACAAGTGTTAGAAAGGATGTGAAGAAATAGGAACACTTATTCTGTGCTGGTGAGAATGTAGAATGGTGCAGCCACTCTGGAAGATAGTTTGGTGGTTCCTCGGGAAGCTAAATTTAGAACTGCCATATTATCCAGCAATCCTGCTACTAGGTACATATATTCAGACGAACTGAAAGCAGGGACACAAACAGACATTTGAGTAGTTGCATCATTCACAATTGCCAAAAGATGGAAACAACTCACCCATCCATTAGCTGAAGAATAAACAAAATGTGGTATATCCATATGATGGAATATTATTCAGCTGTAAGAAGGAATGAAGTCCTGATGCATGTAACAATATGGATGAACCTTGGGACATTATGTTGAGTGAAATAAGCCAAACACAAAAGGACAAATATTGTATGGTCTGACTAATATGAACTAATTATAATGAGCAGTCTCATGGAGTTAAAATCTAGAGTATAGATTACTAGGAGATAGAATGAGGATAGAGAGTGGGGAGCTGATGCTTAACTTGTGCAGAATTTTTAATGTTTCATTGTAAATGTTTAGAAATGGATAGAGGTGATGGTAGCACATTATTGTGAGTGTAACCAACAGTGCTGAATTATAGGTGTGATTGTGGTTGAAGAGGGAAGTTTGGAGTTGAGTATGTCACTAGAAGGAAAGCTAGAAGATACAACATGGGACTATATAACATAGTGGACCCTGTTGTGGATGATGGCTGTGGTTAATAGTACAAATATAAGAATGTTCTTCCCTGAACTAGAACAAATGCACATCACTATTATAGGGTATTAATAATAGGAAGATATTTTGGAAATAATAGAACTAATGAAGACTATGGACTATAGTTAGCAGTAATATTGTATTATACTTTCACCAATTGTAACAAAGGTACCATACCAATGCTAAGTGTCAATAATAGGAAAGTATAAGGGGCATGGGATTTTTCTTTTTGGATCAATGAAAATGTCATCCAATTGATTGTGGTGATGAATGCACAACTCTGTGATTATACTGAGAGCCACTGATGGTACACTTTGGATGGACTGTATGATGTGTGAATAAAACTATTAAAAAAATTAACACTGATACATTGCTACCATCTAAACTTCAGACTCCATTCAAGTTTCACCAATTTTTCCAATAATACACTTTAAGTAAAAGGATACAGTTCATTGCTTCTTGTTTGTTCTCCATCTGTGTGGAAATTTCCTCAGTCTTTCCAGGACTTTTTTGATCTCGACACTTTTGAAGATTAAAAGTCAGCCAATAAGCCAACTTGAAAGGTGAAATCACTGCTGTCCCCCCTACGTGGGATCAGACACCCAGGGGAATGAATCTCCCTGGCAACGTGGAATATGACTCCCGGGGAGGAATGTAGACCCGGCATCGTGGGACGGAGAACATCTTCTTGACCAAAAGGGGGATGTGAAAGGAAATGAAATAAGCTTCAGTGGCAGAGAGATTCCAAAACGAGCCGAGAGGTCACTCTGGTGGGCACTCTTACGCACACTTTAGACAACCCTTTTTAGGTTCTAAAGAATTGGGGTAGCTGGTGGTGGATACCTGAAACTATCAAACTACAACCCAGAACCCATGAATCTTGAAGACAGTTGTATAAAAATGTAGCTTATGAGGGGTGACAATGGGATTGGGAAAGCCATAAGGACCACACTCCACTTTGTCTAGTTTATGGATGGATGAGTAGAAAAATAGGGGAAGGAAACAAACAGACAAAGGTACCCAGTGTTGTTTTTTACTTCAATTGCTCTTTTTCACTTTAATTATTATTCTTGTTATTTTTGTGTGTGTGCTAATGAAGGTGTCAGGGATTGATTTAGGTGATGAATGTACAACTATGTAATGGTACTGTAAACAATCGAAAGTACGATTTGTTTTGTATGACTGCGTGGTATGTGAATATATCTCAATAAAATGATGATAAAAAAAAAGTAGCTTGTAGAAAAATATCTGAATAGACAGAATGCAAAAAAAAAAAAAAGTCAGCCAATTATTTTGAAGAATGCTTTTCAATTTCAATTTATCTTATGTCTCTTCATAATTATATTTGGTTACGCATTTTTGGCAAAATATATGAAAGAAGTGATCTGTGCTCTTATTATGGTCTATCAAGTGGTACATGATTTTAATTTGCCCCATTACTGGTGATATTAACTTTGGTAATTTGATTAAGGTGGTATTTGCTAGAATTATATACAATAAAGTTACTCTTATTCTCTTTGTAATCAATAAGTATTTTGTAGGCAAGTACTTCAAGGCTATGTAAATATCATATTCTTTACCAAACTTTACCTGCACACTAGTTTACCTAAATTAATTATTACTTTGATGCTGAATGTTGATTTCCTAATTCCATCAATGCTTACACACGTCAGTATGCAAATAAAGTAAATATTCCATTCTCAAATAACACAGTGAGAAGTACAGACAGTATTTAGCCAAACAAATCAAAATGGCTTTTTTTTTCTTTTTCATATTTTAGGTTTGCTTTGGGGAAAACGAAATCCAAGCACATCCCTTGAATTTCTCAGAAGTAAACACTCATCCTTCACAAAGTAATTCAGTTCAACCAATATTTATTATGTAATAACCGTTTTTCAAAAACACACCTTAATCCTGAGAGATGATATGGAAAAGTAACTGTTTCATAGATTGTGGAAATCTCAACTAGAAAAAGAACAACTCTGACAATAAGAAGGATTGAGAGCTAGACAACATAGCCAGTATCTTGTCCCAGGCAAGATTGCCTTAGTTCCAATTCCTGGCTATCCCACCTACTGAGGTTATTTATTGACTTCCCTGTGCCTCAGTTTTCTCAAACATAATGTAAGGGTGATGATAATACCCACTTTCGAGGGTTTTGTGATGATTAAGTAAGTTAATATAAATAAAGTGCTTAGGATTGTGCCTAGAACATAGAGGAGCATGGGACATTGCTAATTGGTTGACTCAACAACTATCCCCAACCTCTTCTCCCTTGCTAAATACTAAATGGCATCCTATTTGTAAATTGGATTTTCTGCCTAATTGCAGATCAATAATTCCCTACTTATAAAAGGGAATAGAAAACAAATTTCTGGCTTCCCATGGGGGAAGCCACAGGTTGTGAGTAAGAAGATAGAGTAAACTGAAGAGGCTAGTTCCAGGAAGTTAAATTTCTAAAAGAAAGAATAATAGTTCAAAGGGTCTAAGAGGCCCAGAGTAAAAATTTTTAGAAAAAGAGAGTGGAGTTTTTAGTAAACAAAGGATGGAGTGCTTGAGATACACCCCCAGCTTCACCTCCTTCTACCATGATGCCTTTGGATCAAGACATTGGTCTTCAAAAATCTGCTTCAAAATAAAAATAGTGCATAGGAAAGGTGATTCTGCATTAACTATTTCTGAACTAGCATACCAGTTTATCTAATTAACAGAAACTTGAACAGGCTTGGGGAATGACTACTCAGGTTCATTTTGATAGGTGGGAGATTAGTGCAAAAGATTATGGGAAGAATAGGTTCCAAAATGATGTTGCAGTTGGTAGGAGTTGGGGAGAGGATTGAGCAATCTGGAAGAAGACTGGGTAGTTGGTGAATTGAGGTAGAGCTGGGGATTGAGGGTTGGTGGAAAAGGAAACAAGAGAAAAAGTATGTAACAGCGTATGCCACTTACAAATTCTGTTATATGGGACAAGTTATTTAATTTCTTTGAGCCTCAGTTTCTTCACCATAAAAATAAAGGTTTACAATATATAAAATACTTGTGCCTTGGTTTCCTCATCTGTAAAATGGGAAAGATAAAAGCTTTCATCCTGAACATCATCAGACATCACTGAGAGAAGATGCTTTATGTTCTTTGACTTCCCCTTTACTCTTCCTTGGAATACCAGAATTTCCTTCGGAGGACTTATTGCTTGTTCAATGGGTTGGGCTTAGTGTCTTGGTAATCATGGGCCCACCCTTCCTTAAATGATGAGAATATATGTGACCCAAGGGAGACCAACTGGATGGATTCTATGAAATCAAATCTTAATCAGAGGTAAAAAAGAGACTAAAAATGATTGGAATATAAGTAGTGTGAAAGTTAAGGGCACAGATTCATATGTTTTAATCCTGATTCTACAACTTACTAACTGTTTGATTTGGGGTGTTATTTAGCTTCCCTGTGCCTCAGTTTCCTCATAGGTAAAATGGGATAACAGTATCTATCTGTTCATATATGCCAGCTACTGTCCTTAGCACACGGTTTCTGTCCAAATGAAATTTTCAATATTTGAGATAGATAGCAAACAGAGAAAAATGAAAATTCATTATAAACTGTATTATGTGTGTATGTTTTATGTAAAATGCTTAAAAACCTAGCACATGGATAGCAACATGTAAATGTGAGCATTTACTCATTTATTTTTGAAGTCGTGTTCTGACCACACATTATCCTTGTAGCTTTGGATTTTTAGATCTTTGGAGATGTCTTAGCCCCTGTTCATTTTTGAGCTTGATTCTTTACCCTTTCCATTGATTCTGGAAACTCCACTATTCTTCTAGTAAATTTCTTTGGCTTAATTAAGCCAGAGTTGGTTACTGTTGTTTGCAACCTGAGAACTCTGATTCAACACGTCATAGGGTTGTTGTAAGGATTACATAAGATCATGTACATAAATGGACCTAGCTCTGCTCAGTTAATATTTCTTCTCTCCCCTCCATGGGAGGGGCTACCTGGGTATATTGAGAGTGGAAAGGATAAAGTAAAATGAGAGTGAGCTGCTAAACAGAAGCAACAGACAAACATTAGCAAATGAATTTAGTGTAAGGAAGACCCAGAGAATGTGGCATGCTGATAAAGAAGGGTAGCTTTCATTTATAAGTCAAAAGTTTGAGAGTAGTCAGAAGGTCAAGCTGAGAAATTCACAGAATTGAGAACTTGATTGTTAATATATGAAAGATATTGTTTTATTTGTTGACAGTAATGCCCCAGAAGACTTAACCTAGTATATACAGTCCTATTCAGAAGCAAACCCTTTCTTCTCTTTTTATGTCACCTGAGAAAGCATTCTATAAAAACAACCATTAAAGAAAAATTGTCTTTGTTCTTTGAATAAAGGACTACAAAAGGAAAACTAATAAAGAACGGTAGAGTCATTTGTTTGACACCAATCCGGTAGACTCATTATTCTAAGGTATACATTTTAAGCCCAGGAGGAAAGATAATATTGTGCTGATGGATGCAATATTACAGAAATATGCACATGAATATTCATATGTTGCCAATTATTCTTTTGAAGCTGTATAAATTACACCATTGATAACTAAGAACTGAAAACATGATACATATGGAAAACCCTTCAGCATCCTGAGATAAAAATTGAATGGAGGAGGATTACTGCAAAACCTCTTTTCCTGTTAAGTTTCTTCTGTTCCATTTCCAATCACCAAATCCTATTCAGTTATTTTAACTACCCCCATAGCCCAGTGATCCCTTAGGCATCAGGGAACAGGAATTACTCCAATTCTTATTTGGTCCCAGGCCAAGCCCAGACTTGGCTTTTGAAGATAAGCTGCCTTCCTGAATTAAAGGGCTTAAAGAGCAGTCCGCTTCAATACTTGCCACCATGCTGTAAGCTAATCAATGTGAATTCATTAATTCAACAAGAATTTATGAAGTATAGATTATTTTCCCAGGTACTGTCCTTCATATTGGATAAGCACTGGTGAAATAAAGTACAATTTCTGCCCACATGGAGCTCTTAAGGTAGTGAGGAAGACAGATAGTAAACATGGAAACAAAGGAATAAATAATTAAAAGTTGTGATATGTGCTATGAAGAAAATAAATAGGGGATGACTAGGGATATAGATCAAACGGTTGGACCAGATTGTAAAGGGTAAACCACAGGGTTGGACCACATTCTCAAGGACCATGACCAGCTAAAGGGTTCTATTTTTCCAAGGTGTGCTAGAGGATTACTATATGCAGTCTTAAAAGCAGATTCTAGAGGCCTTTTATTCCAATCTCCTGTTCATATAGAGGTCATGGGCACAGGGAGATTTGTTTTATTGCTGTGATCATACGGTCTGGAAGCAATTATAATTCCTGGAACTTAATCATTGGTTACTTTATTAGTAGCTGTTATTTTAAAAAACATGAATTTTCCAAAATGAATGTCCAAAGTCTACCTAATTAAATATTTAGAAGGGAAGGTGAAAGGCTGAAGACTTTCTGAGAAGTAGAGATCTTCATCCTTCTTTCCTTCAACTCTATTCCCAAGTCCGAAGCTACATGCTTCACAGGCAGCACTGAGACCTGCAGTGACTTCATGTGGATAAAGCTTTGGGCTTTGTTGAAGTCCTTTGCAAAGGGAACTGGATCACTTCCCCCTTCTCCTGCTCCCCAAACCTCTGCCCTCTATGGATTGGCAGACCACACAGAGAGCAGTGATGGGGCCTAGGAATGAGAACTGGAAGGCAGAGAGGGAGATGCTAGGTCTTCTGACCTCAGGAGGCAGTTGACAGCCTTTCCTTACACTCCTGGCTCACTAGAGGAGACCATGTTGACAAGCCTCACTGCTTGTGAGCTTTCAGCACCAGACTGAGTCCTAGTGAGAAAAGTACCTGCCCATCTGAGAGTTCTCAGCAGTGAGAGAGTGTGGGATCACAGTAAACAAGCAGAAAATGTGCCAGTGAACTACTAGAGAATTAAAATAACAGAGAATAAGGAGCTCAGAGAAGCAAACTTCTAGCCCTGTCCTCCTATCTAATAGGATACGAATGATTTGACTAGACGAGATATTCCATCAACTGTTCCTTTCCTGCCTGTCACAATAAAGCATAAGCTCCATTAAGGCACAGATATATGTCTATTGTACACCACTGTATCCCCGAAGCACTGAGCATACTGCTAGGCACATAGTAAGCAATCAGGTAAAGTTGTTGAATAAATGAACAAATGAATTGCCACCACTTTCTCCTGGCAACACCCTCTGCTACTTCTTATGTGTTCTTGTATTCCACTATAATATCCACACCCTATCCTGTCAGATAGCTTGATGCTCTCTTTCTACATCAGTTTTCCTAGAAAAATAATTCTATCATTTTAGAGTTCACTGTTTTTATTTAAGGGTTTCTTAAACAAATTCTAAGAAACACTGACAAAATTTGTAGAAATGTCACATGTCAACCTGAATGCCCCAAGGTTATCTTTCTTACAGAGGGGATTAGCCAGGCTTGCAAAATATGTGCAAAATCTCCATTACAAATGAACTGGGTCTGGCCAGAGGTACCTGGAAAGCCCTGGAGGAGCCTATAGGAATTTTTAAAAAGTTTAGCTGTCATGTCTATTTTTTAGGCAGACAAGACATATAGACATTGAGCCCCTTTCTTAACATGCCTTAGAAAAGGGAGAATATAGCCCAGCTTGATCAGATGAATAATCTCATTTAAAATTACAGAGAAAGTAAACATTTGGTTTTAAGGCAGAACTTTAAGAAGAAACTAAATGTTAGCTTTTGAGAAAGAAATAAAAAACAGAATGGAGATGTAGGCCTTGGCCATTTGAGCCCTGGATGTTTAAGTAACAGTATGTATTCTAGTCAATTTTAGTACCCCTAAGACGTTACTATCTTTTTTCCATGATTTCAGTGTTTCAGGGAATCTGATTCTCCTTTAATGCTCTTTTATTTGTCCACAGCCTCTATTAAGGTACTTTATGGCCTATAATCTAAAATCAGAGTGAATTAAAATTAAATTTAGCATTAATTTTTGGAGTAATTTCAAATATTAGACTTAGATTCACTTAACATTTATTGAGCATCTACTAGGTTCTAGACGTCTACTTAGAACTGGGAACAAAGGGGTGAATAAGACAAAAATGGTCTTTGACCTCTCAGAATTTATAATTCAGTCAGAATAAAACACACAAACATGTAATTACATACTGTGATATGGTCTGTGATGGTAAAAGTACAGGACTCTGTGAGAGCATAATGGAGAAGTAGGGGTGAGTGACTGGAGTGATTTATCAATGGAAGGTGAAGAGGATTTAGGTAAAAGAGGAGGGAGAGGAGGGAGGGGGGTATAAAGAGGGACAGATAAGCAAAGATGCAGAGTTAAAAATGGCACATTTGGAGAATGGAGTCCAAGGGAGTGGGTAGATAAGCAGAGCCACCATGTGAGGTTATGCTGGCTGTGCTCTACAGGAAAGCACGGCTCAGGGTGGGTACAGAAATTCAGCCAACATTCTCCTTGCTAAACCTTTTGCCCAGGAATGAGTCTGTGTCTGCTCAGAGAAAGGAGTGTCTTTTTCTAATTTGCACAGAAGTGTGTTTGAGCTAGCTGTGGCCCTATGAAGAGGTAAATTGGGGCCAGTTTATGAGGGACTTTGTAAGTTTTGGACTTGAGTCCTTACAGCAATGGGGAATTCCCCAGTACTTTCAGCAGAAGGGTGACAGATCAGATTTACATTTTGAAAGATTGCTAATTAGAATCTGGAGAACAAATTAAATGGGAGGCAGGGGGAAGGGTGAGGGGACTATAATAGTAATCCAGAGGAGATAAGGGGGCCAAAACTAGGGGAATACATAGAGAAGTGGATAGTTAAAGAGATATCTGGAATATGGAGACATATCTTGCCATGAATGATTGGGATTTGGGGAGCTGGAAAAAGGGGAAGGGACAAGTAACCATGCCCAGGATACAGCTGTGAGCAAGTGAGTGGCTGTGGTGTTTTCTGAGGTAGGAGAGCAGATTTAATGGGAAAACACTGACTTCAATTTTGGACACGATGACTGAATTTCAGGTGTCTATGGCGTATCCAAGTGGGTAGGCTTACTGGACAGCTGGATATGTGAGTCTGCAGCTCAAGAAAATATTCAGCCTGGAAACACATATTAGCGAGTCATCAAAATACAGATGAAAAGATTAAGGGAGTAGATGAGGTTATCCAGGGAAAGCACATACAGTTAAAAGAAAGGTATGCTCAGAATGGAATCTTGAACAACTCTAATGCTTAAAAGATGAATAGAGAAAGAATTGCCTGCAAGGAGACTGAAAAATAGCAAAGCAGCCAGAGATGCAGGTACACTGCCAGGACAGGTATGTTGTTGAAGTCAAGGAATAGCAGTCTTTAAGGAGGAGGAAGTTTAGTGAGGAAAAAACAAAACAAAATCCTTGCATATAAAAATTATTGGTAGATTTTGGAAATAGTGATTGTGGGGACTCAGGGCATGAACCCTCCCTTCCATCGTGAAAGTGAGTTATTTCATGAAACTGCCTATTTGACAGACATTAAAGGTATTAGACCTCCTGGGTTGGGGGGGGGGGCGCAGGAATGTACAAATGGTATCATAAACAAAGCGCTGAAATTCCCCTCCCCTGATCACTGTTGATAACAAATCTCCAACCCCTGTGTCACAAGACCCTGCCAAAACTCTTCTTACACCCTATGAATGTCTTTGTCCTAACCTTATAAACCACCCCCAGCATCTCCTGCACTTTGCAGAGCACTAATTTCCTCTTTCCTGGCCAGCCGCCACTGTGGAACCATCTCTCCTGTCTGTCAGTTCCATTAAACTTATGTTTAACTCTGTGCCTGGCATGTTCTTTGGTCTTGAGGCTGAGCTGGGCTGGGACAGTGATACATGGAAGGGATTGGAATGGGATTACTGGAAGCAGGCAAAGTTTGGAAGGCACTGCAAACACAATGTAATGGGAGTGAATATTCAACTTATTTTAATGTGGAAACCTATTTTATTTGTTTTTTCCTTTTTCTTCTTCATTGGAAGGAAAGAAGCTTCCAAACCTTTGAAAACAAAAAGACAACCTTTCCTTCCAAGAAAATGTAATGAAATATTTTCTCTATTCCAGAGAAAGTATGAAGACTAAGTCCTTCCTGCCCTCAAAGAAAGGGTTATCAATTTTTTGGTTTCTAATGATTTGGTTTTAATGGGCCACTGAGATCTAATCAAAGAAAAAAGGAGGCTAAAGCTTTTTGGATTGAGGATAAAAGAGAACATAGGGAAGAGAGTGAGGAACAAGAAAGGGGATAGGCAGATGGGAGCAAGGAAAACTATTTCAGGGAGGCCTTGTTCCTCTCCTGAGCCGGACTCCCATCAGGGCCACTGTTTGAATGCTCGAGAGTCTTAGGGAGCAAGCTCCCCATGAGAACATCCCTTCACCTGCACCCAGGCTTCTGTCTGCCTCCTTCAGTCTTCTCACGGAGGACCACTGCCAGACGATGCAGTGGCACTTCAGCCTGCCCAGGTGCATGAGGTTTTCCTTGGTCCCATCTGACAATTTCCACTCCCCAAGCCCTAAGAAACCTGTAACCCCCAAAGAAGTCACATGCTCATCTATCAGAGGAGTGAAGGAGATATCCTGCTGGACTCATATTAGGTGAGGGTGGAAGGAAGCTGGTGTACACAATAAATTAGAGACACTTAGTTGGGACATTATTCATGACACCAATATAACAACAGCATGAAGAAAGCATGAAGTAAGTCAGGTACGGCGGACTGGAGAGCTTGTAGTGGAACTGAAAGGCAAGTCTCAATTAGGGATAAATTATGAAGGAAGAACAGAGTTTTATGAGAGATAAGGCATGGGCTAAAGGAGAGAGGTCAATTCTGTGTGAATGGAAAAATATCTTTAAAAAACCAAGCCTGGATATTTTTCTCTGGGCATCCACAAAATCTCCCTTTTCAGGAGGTAGCTTGTCAGGGCCAAAGAGGAAATTTGTTTTCCTTGGAAACCCAGCTATTTGGAGTTTCCTTCCTATTATTTATATAGTAGAGAAAACTCTTGGCAGTGCACTGTTGTGAGCCTTTATATTTATTAATCATCCTTGCTTCCCTTCACTCATTCATTGCATCTGAAAAGAGAGGAGCACAGGCTTCCAGTTGCTATTTGAGGATTTATATACTTCCTTGTTAATAAAGTGACTGGGCACCTGTTTGCACAAGGAAGACCATGTTTTGAAACCCCAAAGGGATTTAATAACCCACATTTTAGAGAGACAGAATAAGATTGTGGTTAAGAGTCTGTCTTCCTCAACAGATCTAATTTCCAATTTCAGCTCTAAGTTTAACTAGCTAGAGGTCCTGAGCAAACTACTCAACATCTATAATACTCCCTTTCCTCATTTGAAAATGAAGTTGTAAGGAGGATTAAATATGAATGGCGTGGAAAGTGTTTAGCATTCTATTGGTATATAGCAAAGACTCAGCAAATATTACTTGTTAGTAATTGTGGAGACAAAGATTCAGCTGTTTTAGAATAGTATTAAACAATAGTCTAGGGGCCCCCATTCCAATAAAGGTTCTCAAACCTATCATGCCAGTATTTGGTTTTGGATTCTCTTAGCAACTTCTCTCTCTCTTTTCTTGAATTAAAGGTCTTTCTTTTTAAATTAAATATTCAATAATATTTGTTGGACATCTACTATATGCTAAAACTAAATAATGTGCTGAGTAATATTTTGGAACCCTAATTTTTCTTTTTATGTTATTCAAGCATGAGATAACTCTCTGTGGTTGGCACTATCACAGGCATTTTACCTCCTATAATCATGAAGACTGGGAGAAATTAAGTGACTTGCCCATGGCCAGAGCTGGGATTTGAATGTGATCTGTCTGATTCCAAATACAGTCCTTGTCTCAAACGCCAAGCTAACTTTCCTGATGTTAATGCTGGAGATAAACAAGGGGAAAATTAAGTTTTTTTGAATCTATGTGACAAAATAATTGAGTGATTTTAAAAGATAAAATTTCAAGTTATTTTGATATTGTGCAGTCATAGTCTAAATTACAAGGAGTTGCGTCTTGAAACATTGCTTTTGAATTGTGACTTTGGTTCTTTAGACTGGATTTATACAGTGGGAATCACTTTTGTCTACCTCTGCTTCTCCCTTCTCATGGATACTTAGTTTTGTTCAGGCATCCATCCTTGTTCCACAGAGTCATATGCTTTGGGGGGAAGCTGACACTGCTCCATCTCAGAGGACTGGCCTGGTTGGTTTAAGGGGGGACATCCTATTACTTTGTGAATGAATGGATCATGGGTGGGAATGAGACCGTACTCAGGCTAATGAGACTTGAGGAGAGATTTGGCTTTCTAAGAACTGGGAGGAACTAAAAACTAAATACATCATAAAGAAAATAGGATTCAAAGCAAAACTTGTCAAAAATTATAGGGGGCAATGTATAAAATTTTTTTCTAGTAAGTGTTTTTTGTGCATCTTATTTTACCTAATTTCTTTCAATATAAATATATCACTGATATCATTTGTAAATGCCTACTAGAACAAAAGGTGGAAAAAGAAAGGTAACAAGCTGAGATCACAGTGGCTGAGAGATCCCAAATAGAGTCGAGAGGCTATTGTTGAGGTTTCTCTTACGCAAGCTCCAGCTAGATGGCCATGGTATGCCACGTCCTTACCAAAAGTAGTCTCAAATACCTAGGTCCCTACCTAAGATTCTTCAGAAGATTCACTAAGTTTTCTCAGAAATTTAAATCCACCAGAGTGTTCCTATGCCAGACAAGTCCTAAAACCCAGAGGTAACAGCCTCTTTAAGAACAATAATCAGATGCAGCCCCCTTCCCCATAATGTCAACACGCCCTATCTATATTAACAAGTTGAAGAGGTTGTTGTCTAGACAACCCTGAAGATGGAGAAAGAGATTGAGAGGAAGGGGTAGCAACAGACAGGAAAAAAAATATAATTGACATAGAATATCGTAGAATATGGATCTATTATAAAAAATAATTGCAAACTTTGTCATTAGCTTGGAATTTTTTCTCTATTTTTTCCTTCTACTGAGAAAGTGTTGAAGGGTAATGATAAGTTCTTGCTCCCTCATCTCGTCTGGACTGTTTCTTTGCTTGTAGGTCAAGCATGTTCATTGCTTGGGCTCATAATCAGAGATCACCCTTTTGTCAGATGTAAACTGTCTTCTGGTCTAGGGCATAACTGTGAGGGCTATGTTAATAAAAGTCTCTAGTTTAGCCTGTTATTGCTGAATGGTTTTTTCATGGAGTACTTATTCTCAACATTCAAGAAATCAGTAATCTTGTCAGTTTAATAGCTTCTTTTTATGGCAGATGCCATAAGCATATTTCCTTCCCCTTCCAGTACACTGCCTATTATGCAGATACAACTTTAACCAAGCAAAGTTGTAAGAAGTATAAATAAATAATTTTGCATTTTTCTCCTAGGACAAATGACTAAATGCTAATTTGGAACCTGGCAAACTTGACTTGCTAGTTGGACAATTTTAGAATAATGTGCCCCCTTACTCCAATTCATGTCATATATCCTATTTTATACGGCAAATCCCCAAATGAATAAATGAATTGTGCTTCTCCTAATGCTATTTTCTAAAAGACTGGAAACCTATGTGTGGCAGAGGCAGAATTTAATGTTTCTTGCTCTGACTGAATCCAATTTTTCATTTATATATTCCTACAATTCTAGGTTGAAGTGATGTTATTTCTACAAGTTTGTCTATATGATGGCCCAAGATATAACCTCTGATGTTTCATGAACCACTTTATTCCATGAGATTTAAAGTGCCTGTATTTTTAGCAAGTACAGATAGACATGGTTTCAGCTGATGCTAAGAATTCTGAGCGGGACATCTCTTATATATCAGGATACCCTCATTAAATTTGCTCTCTTTCCAATGTGAATGAAATTATATTATCCTCTAATTCATTTTAAATTACTTCAAATATTGAAGGACTATATAGTGTTCAAATATTAAACTGCACAAAGGGGAAATCTGATAATTATATGCCTAGAAACTCCTAGACTCCTACCATAATATAGTTTTTTTAAAATAATTTTTTTAAACAGTTTGATTCACACACAACACAATCTATCCTAAGTGTACAATCAATGGCTCTTGGTATAATCACACAGTTATGCATTCACCACTATAGTTAATATGAGAACATTCTCATTTCTTCTAAAGAAAAAAATCTCATACCCCTTATATCCCCCTATTATTGACATTTAGCTTTGGTATAGGGCCTTTATTTTATTTTATTTTATTTTTTTACCATTAATGCAAGGATATTACAAGGTTACTGTTGACCATAGAACTTAGTTTACATTAATTGCATTTTTTTCTCATATACCACCCTATTGTTAACACCTTGTAATAGTGATGTACGTTTGTTCTAGTTTTCTACTATTTATACAATTGACCACCACCATTGTCCACTCTGGGTTTTGCTAAATTATACAGTCCCGGTTTTTATCCTCTAGCTTTCCTTCTGGTGATGTACATGACTCCAGCCTTCCTCTTTCAACCATACTCATACACAGCTTTGTTAAATATATTTATAGTATTGTGCTATCATCACACAGTATTATGCTCTTCATTTCCAAACCTTTACAATCAACCTTATTGAACATTCTGTACTCCTTAAGCATCAATTGGCTCAATCTCTGCCCTCTTTCTCTCTCCTGATAACCTATGTTTTGACTTTAACTCTCAGAGTTTGCTCATTATACTTAGTTTATATTAGTAACCATACAACATCTATCCTTTCATTCCTGGTTTATTTCACTCAACATAATGCCTTCAAGTTTCACTCGTATCATTGCATGTCTCGCAACTTCATTCCTTTTTGCAGCCGCACACTATTCCACTGTATGTGTGCTCTATAACTTGCCCTTCCGCTCATCAGTCACTGGACCCTTTGGCTGACTCCATCCAGTGGCAATTGTGAATACTGCCACCATGTACATCCATGTGCAAATGTCTATCCATGTCTCTGCCTTTGGTTCTTTAGAGTACATACCTAATAACACACTTGCTAGATAATATGGCAATTCTATACTTAGCTTCCTGAAGAACTACCACACTGCCCTCCAGAGGGGCTGCATAATTCTACTTTCCTACCAACAGTGAAAAGGTATACGTGTTTCTCCACATCTCCTCCAGCACTTGTAGTTTTCTGTTTATTTTTTTAAACACTTTTATTCATACACCACACAATCCATCCTAAGCGTACAATCAATGGCTCCTGGTATAATCACATAGTTATGTATTCACCACCACAATCTATGTGAGAACATTCCAATTTCTTCTGAAAAGAAAGAAGGAAAAAAATCCCATACCCTTTCCTTATATTCTCCTCTTATTTATATTTAGCTTTGGTATATTGCCTTTGTTACAATTAATGAAGAATATTACAGTGTTATTGTTAACTATAGACTTTATTTTGCTTGAATTGTATTTTTTTCCATATACTATCCCATTTTTAACATCATGTGATAGTGACTGTTCTAGTTTGCTAATGCTGCCGGAATGCAAAACACAGAAATGGATTGGCTTTTATAAAGTGGGTTTATTTGGTTACACAATTACAGTCTTAAGGCCATAAAGTGTCCAAGGTAACGCATCAACAATCGGGTACCTTCACTGGAGGATGGCCAATGGCTTCCAGAAAACCTCTGTTAGCTGGAAGGCATGTGGCTGGCGTCTGCTCCAAATTTCTGGTTTCAAAATGGCTTTCTCCCAGGATGTTCCTCTCTAGGCTGCAGTTCCTCAAAAATGTCACTCTTAGTTGCTCTTGGGGTGTTTGTCTTCTCTCAGCTTCTCTAGAGCTAGAGTCTGCTTTCAACGGCTGTCTTCAAACTGTCTCTCATCTGCAGCTACTCTCTCAGCTTCTGTGCATTCTTCAAAGTGCCCCTCTTGGCTGTAGCTCCTCTTCAAAATGTTACTCTCAGTTGCACTGAGTTCCTTCTGTTTTTCAGCTCATTTATATGGCTCCAGTGATTTATTTTAGACTCACCCTGAATAGGTGGGGTAACACCTCCATGGAAATCATCCAATTAGAGTCATCACCCACAGTTGGGTAGGGCACATTTCCATGCAATCACTCAAAGGATTCCAATCTAATCAGCACTAAAACATCTGCCCCACAAGATTGCATCAAAGAATATGGCTTTTTCTGGGGGACATAATACATTCAAACCGGCACAGTGACATACATTTGTTCTCATTCATGTAAAAACTTTCCTGTATTTGTCCAATTACCCATCATCAGTGTCCACTCTAGGTTTCGCTAAGTTATACTGTCCCAGTTTTTATCCTCTAGTGTTCCTTCTGGTGACTTACATGACTCTAGCTTTCCTTTTCCAACCATACTCACACTCAGCTTTGTTAATTTCACACAGTATTGTGCTGTCTACTTCTGAACCTTTACAATTAACCTTATTGAATATTCTGTACTCCTTAAGCATCAATTGCCCAATCTCTGCCTTTCTCTCTTCTGATAACCTGGCACTGTAATTAAACTCTAAGAGCTTGCTCATCATAGTTAGTTCATGTTAGCGAGACCATATAGTATTTTTACTTTTGTTTCTGGCTTATTTCACTCAACATAATGTCCTCAAGGTTCATCCACATTATTGCATACCTCATGACTTTATTCTGTCTTACAACTGCATAATATTCCATCATAGGTATATACCATAATTTGCTTATCCACTTGTCAGTTGATGGACATTTGGGCTGCTTCTATTTTATTGGCAATTATGAATAATGGCTATAAAAACATAGGTGTGTAAATGTCTGTTTGTGTCCCTGTGTTCAGTTCTTCCAAGTATATACCTAGTAATAGGATTGCTGGATCATATGGCATTTCTGTGCTAAGCTTCTGCACTATTCTACATTCCCACCAGCAGTGAATAAGTGTACCTATTTCTCCACATCCTCTCCAGCACTTGTAGCTTTCAGTTTTCTTGATAATGGGCATTCTAGTAGATGTGAGGTGGTATCTCATTGTGGTTTTGATTTTCATTTCCCTGATAGCTAGTGAAGTTGAGCATCTTTTCATATGCCTTTGAGCCATTTGTATTTCCTCTTTAGAAAAGTGGCTATCTCTATCTTTTGTCCTTTTTCATTTGGGTTTTTTGTCTTTTTTGTTGAGTTGTAGGATCCCTTTATATATTCTGATATTAAACCCTTATGAGATATGTGGTTTCCCAATATTGTTTCCCATCAAGCAGGCTGCCATTTACTTTCTTAACAAAGTCCTTTGAGGCACAAGGTATTCAGTTTTGAGGAGCTCCCATTTATCTATTTCTTCTTTCATTCTTGTGCTTTGGGTGTAAGGTCTAGGAAACAACCTCCTATCAAAAGATATTTAAGATACTTCCCTACATTTTCTTCTAAGAGGTTTATGATCTTGTCTCTAATGTTTAGGTCTTGATCCACTTTGAGTTAATTTTTGTGTAAGGTATGAGATAGGGTTCCTCTTTCATTCTTTTGGATGTGGATATCCAGTTCTCCAAGCAGCATTTGTTGAAGAAGCTTGTGCCAGTTTGAGTGTATTGTGTCCCCCAAATGCCATTATCTTTGTAGTCTTGTGTGGGGCAGAAGTTTTGGTGCTGGTTGGATTTGCTTGGAATGTGCCCCACCCAGCTGTGGTAGATGATTCTGATGAGATGTTCCCATGGAGGCATGGCCCCACCCATTTGGGGTGGGCCTTGATCAGTGGAGCTATATAAATGAGCTAACTTGGGGGGAAAAAAGAGAGTGCAGCTGTGAGTGATGTTTTGAAGAGGAGCAAGCTTGCTAGAAAGGAACGTCTTGGGAGAAAGCCGTTTTGAGGCCGGAGCTTTGGAGCAGATGCCAGCTGCCTTCCCAGCTAACAGGTTTTCTGGACGCTTTGTGGCCTTAAGACTGTAATTGTGTAGTGAAATAAACCCCCGTTTTATAAAAGCCTATCCATCTCTGGTGTTTTGCATTCTGCAGCATTAGCAAACTAGGACAAAGCTGTTCTGTTCCAGTTGAGTGGACTTGGCCGCCTTGTCAAAAATCTATTGTCCATATACAATAGGGTCTATTTCTGAACTCTCAATTCAATTCCATTGGTCAGTATATCTATCTTTATGACATTAGCATGCTGTTTTGACAACTGTAGCTTTGTAATATGCTTTAAAATCAGGTAGTGTGAGACCTCCAACCTCATTTTTCTTTCTCAAGATGTTTTTAGCTATTTGGGGGCACCCTCCTCTTCCGAGTAAATTCGATTATTGGTTTTTCTATTTCTGCAAGGTAAGTTGTGATTTTGATTGGTATTGTGTTGAATCTATAAATCATTTTGGATAGAGTTGACATCTTAATTATACTTAGTCCTCCAATCCCTGAACATGGTATGTCTTTCCATTTACGTAGGTCTTCCTTGATTTCTTTTAGCAATGTTTTGTAGTTTTCTCTGTATAGGTCCTTTACATCCCATAAATTTTGATACATTGTGTTCTCATTTTCATTTGCCTCAAAATACTTACTGACTTCTCTTGTAATTTCTTCCTTGGCCCCATGATTCTTCAAGAGTTTGTTGTTTAGCCTCTATATATTTGTGAATTTCCAGCCCTCCACCTGTTATTGATTTCCAGCTTCATTCCATTATGATCCAAAAAAGTGTTTTGTGTAAGTTCAATCTTTTTAAATTTATTGAGACCTGATTTGTGACCCAACATGTACTCTATCCTAGAGAATGATCCATGAACACATGAGACAAATGTATATCCTGCTGTTGTGGGGTGCAATGTTCTGTTAAGTCTACTTCATTTATCATATCATTCAAATTCTCTGTTTCCTTATTGATCCTCTGTCTAGATGTTCTATCCATTGATGAAAGTGATGTATTGAAGTTTCTGACTATTGTATTAGAGGTTTCTACTTCTCCCTTCAGCATCGTCAATATTTGTCTCATGTATTTTGAGGCACTGTGGCTAGGTGCATAAGTATTTATGATTGTTATTTCCTCTTGATGAATTGTCCCTTTTATGAATACATAGTATCCTTCTTTGTCTCTTTTAATTGTTTTAAATTGTTTTACATTTGAAGTCTGATATTAGTATAGCTACCCCCACTCTTTTCTGGTTGTTTGCATGAAATGTCCCTTTCCAACCTTTCACTTTCAACCTGTTTTTGTGTTTGGGTCTAAACTGAGTCTCTTGTAGATAGCATACAGATGGGTCGTGTTTCAAAATCCATTCTGCCAATCTATATCTTTTAATTGGGGAGTTTAATCCATTAACATTTAATGTTATTACTGTAAAGATAGTACCATTTTGTCCTTTGGATTTTAAATGTCACATATTATTTTTCTCTCTGCTTACCCTTTAATTATCCTTTCAAATACTCTTCATTTTTACACTGTCCTCCAAATCTCTTTCTCCTGTCTTTTCTGATCAGCCTATAGCACTTTCTGTAGTGTCTCTTGTAGAGCAGGTCTCCTGTTCACGAATTCTCTCATGTCTGTTTATCTTTAAATATCTTAGACTTTCCGTCATTTTTGAAGGACAGTTTTGCCATATATAGAGTTCTTGGTTGGCAATTTTTCTTTTTCAGTATCTTAAATATATCATACAACTGCCTTCCCACCTCCATGGTTTCTGTTGAGAAATCCACCCTTAGTCTTACTGAGCTTCCCTTGTATGTGATGAATCACTTTTCTCTTGATAGTTTCAGAATTCTTTTTTGTCTTTGGCATTTGACAATCTGATTAATAAGTGTCTTGGATTAGGTCTGTCTGGATGTATTCCGTTTGAGGTATACTGTGCTTCTTGGAGATTTAATTTGACGCCTTTCATAAGAGTTGGGAAATTTTCAGTGATTATTTCTTCAATTATTTTTTTCTGCCCCTTTACCCTTCTCTTCTTCT
Organism: Choloepus didactylus; assembly: GCF_015220235.1. NCBI lineage: Eukaryota > Metazoa > Chordata > Mammalia > Pilosa > Megalonychidae > Choloepus > Choloepus didactylus. The sequence continues at coordinate 115,973,375 of NC_051312.1, read as the reverse complement.
TCTGGAACACTTATAACATGTATATTTATGTGTTTCATGTTGTCCTTCAATTCCCTGAGACCTTGCTCATATTTTTCCATTCTTTTCCCTATCTTCTTTTGTATGTAGGATTTCAGATGTTTGCTCCTCTAATTCACTAATCTTTTCTGCAGCCTCTTCAAATCTGCTGTTGCATGTCTGTCTTGTGTTTTTCATCTCTTATATTGTGTCTTTCATTCACATAAGTTCTGCCTTTTTTTTTTTTTTGCAAGCTTTTGAGGTAACCTAGTGTCTCCTTATATCCTTCATTTCTTTTGCCACATTTTCCTTCAACTTGTTGAATTGGTTTAGAAGATTTGTTTGAATAGCTTTAGTTTCAACTCCTGTATCTCACCTGAAGTTTTAGTTTTCCTTTGACTGTGCTATATATTTGTGCTTCATAATGTGACTCATGACATTTTGCTGGTGCCTAGGCATCTGATTTTCTTGATTATTTTATTCTGGAGATCATTTTCTCTCTTTTGCCTAGGGTGTTCTTGTTGGTTGGCTTTGTTCTTTTTTCTAATTCAATTTTGTTGAGATATATTCATAAACCATACAATCATCCACAGTGTACAATCAATTGTTCACAGTACAATTAAATAGTTGTGCACTCATTAGCACAATCAACTTTTGAACATTTTCATTACCCCCAAAAAAGAAAAATAATAAAAATTAAAGTGAAAAAGAACACTCAAAACATCCCATACCCTCCATCCCTCCCTTTTACTCATTTACTTTTTGTCCTCATTTTTCTACTCCTCTGTTCATACACTGGATAAAGGGAGTGGGAGCCACAAGATTTTCACAATCACATGGACACACAGTATAAGTTATATAGTTATACAATCGTTTTCAAGAATCAAGGCTACTGGGTTATAGTTGAACAGTTTCAGGTATTTACTTCTAGCTATTCCAATACACTAAAACCTAAAAAAAGATATCTATATAATGCATAAGAATAACCTCCAAAATGACCTCTCAAGTCTATTTGAAATCTCTCAGCCACTGAAACTTCATTTTTTTTTTTTTCATTTCTCTTCTCCCTTTTGGTCCAAGAATGCTATCTTAATCCCACAATGGTTTGGCTTTGTTCTTTAACTGTTCTTTGACATTTGGTTCAACTCATTCTAGACTTCCAGTATAACTTCTGTTTAACTGATTAGAATTTTTCAGCTCTTATTTTTCTGATTCTTGTCCTGCCTACATGGAAGATTTTTGAGACTGCCATTTTTTTGTGTGCCGTTGTTTCACCCCCAGGAAAAAGCTTTCTCTTCTCCCTTCTTCCTCAGGGAATGCTGATCTGCTGGTTTTTAACACCCCTTTTGTTACCTCTAGCAACTTTTATCTGGAGGGCTGATTCTGGGAGGAAGGTCCACCCAGAGAGGAGCTGCTCCAGCCATTTTTTTTCTCCAGACAAGACAGGTCCATTACTCAAAAAGGGGGTGTAATTTAGCATCAAGTTTCCCTGGGGATGAGACCTGCAGGGTCCTAATCTTTCCTGTGAAACCTCTTGATTCTGTGCTGTTCCTGTCCTGCCCAGCAGATGGTACTCTTCAGCCCACTAGTCCCTGCAGACCTAGGGTGGTACTGTGCCTTTAATTCTCAATTAACCCCACCCCTGCTGGGGGCATGTTTGAGACAGAGTCTGTGGGGGTGGAGGAGCTATTTGAAACTGTTGCTGTTTTCCCAGCCCCTGGGGTTTGAATTCTCTAAATAATAGCTGAGGCTTGTGCTGGGCCTTGCCCACCTCTTTCCTTGGGGAGGAGCTCTCCTTAGCCTCTGTTCCATGCAATCTGGGAAAACCACAGTGACTCTCAAGCAGCCCCACTTCCACCCCTGCCAGAGGGTGTTTCAGACAGAGGCTGGGCTGTGCCTTTTGCAGGTTGAAACCCTTGCTGATATACCAGACCCTGGGGTCTACATTCTCTGAATGACAGCGACCACTTGCACGGGGCCCTGTCTCTCCCTCCCCCCAACTTTTCTTGGGAAAGATCCACCCTTTAGGGAACTATCTCCTCCACCTGATTAGTTACTTTGTCTCTCAGTGAACCCTGGGGCAGGGCTGAAAATGGAGACTGTCTGCTGCTTTTACCTTAATAAGTTGCTTAAGAAAAATAGAAGAGGAAGATGGAAGTGAGAAAGAAAGAGAAAAGAAAGTAGCTGTACTCAGAACTAAAACCCAGCACACCATGTTCACGTATCTAGGGCCAGAGTTGCTACCCAGCTCTCTGTGCCCCTTTTCTTGGGGCACAGCCCTCCTCTAGCACTCCAAACTCAGCCAACCATGGATACCTCCATTGTTTTCACCTGCCCTGCTTCCTGCCTGCTGGGAGTGGGGCTTAAACAGAAGTCCAGGTTTCTATTTTGATTGTGTTATAAATTTATCCATGCTCAGAGCTGGCATTCAGCAGTCCAAATCCAATAATCAAATCCGCAGTTGGTTCCTGTTTGAGACCCCCTTCCTTGCTACTAGGAGAAAGGGCTTCCATTTCCCACCAGGGAGTGACTCCAAGTCAGCCTGCTTGTGCCAGTGGAGGAGGCACTAGCCTCCGCAGCATGGAAGGATTTACTGACAGCATCCTCACTGCAATTTATCAGTCTTTCCACTTGTTCCTGGCTGCTGTATGATGTGTGTCTGGTCTCTGAAGTTCCCCAAACAATTACTTCAGACAGTTCCTGGCTATCTACTAGCTGCTCTGGTGGACAGACTAAACCCTACAATTCCTACGCTGCCATCTTACTCCCTATATCCTACCATAATACTTTTTGTCCAAAATTATTTTCAACCAATATCTACTGACTATCAACTAGGGTCAGGCAATGATCTAGGCACTGGGATAACAGTAGTGGAAAGAACAAAGTCTATGTTATCAAGTAGCTTATATTCTAGTTGAAAAAGGAAGACAATACATTAATATACTCATAAATGTGTTATATGCCATGTGTAATTTGGAGAAGGTAAAAAAGTAGAGAGTGGCAATTAGGGGAAAGTATTAATTTAGATGGACTGGTCAGAGCAGGCCTCTTTGAAGTGGACTTGGCAACTGAGAGGTGACTGCACGGATCATCTATTTGTAAGACTATTAGCTAGTATGCATAGGGTGACCACTTGTTTATGACTGGCTTGCAGGTGATTGGTCCCTTTCCATACTGGTTGTTAGATATTTTGAAAATCCTGTCTAAAATGGTACTAAAAAAATAAGACAAGAATTTCGACAAAAATATTTCTGTAGAAGTCAACTGTGAAACAGGTGCTAAATTCTTCAAGGAACTAGAGGAAATGATCTGGAGCTATGGATGTGAATGTAACAAATAAGGTCAGGTGATGATATGGTTTATTGTCTTAGGCTTCAAAGTAGGTGGAGTGTTTTAGGGAGGCAGAGATAACGGTCCTAAGTGTCAATGGGGAATAAGGAAGACAGCCTATCACCTCTGGATCCAGTGAAATAGTGGTGTGGGAGAGAAAAGACATGCCACTTAAGTTGGCCACCTGCAATGCAGCACCCTCAGCTGACGACCAGATTTCAGTTAGAGAGGGGTAAAGGGAATATTGAGGACAAAGGACGTTTTGTCCATGGCAGACAGAGAGCCTCAGAAGGTATATTGGAAGGTCAGAGAGAGGATTAAGGGAATGACCAGAGTTATATGGGGATAAGAACACTAGTGATGAGGGATCAACTGAGATTTTTCAGTGATGTAGGGCAGGATGTGATGGACCCTGAAGACTTATCATGGTGAGTGTGGAGAGGAGGGGGGATGGGTCTCTTTCTGGAGTAGCCATAGCTTCCTGCCTCTCTGATTCAGTAATGGTAATGGTGAAGTGGAGGCAGCCAAAGCAGCATGGCATCTGTAGGATGCAGGAATCTGTGGCCACTCTCTGTGAGCTCTGCCTGATGCTTGGTGGTGGGTACACTCTATCCTATTAACTAGATAGTGCCATAGTTCTGCTTCAACTATACACATAATATCAAAATAGCTGAATAAAATAAAAACTTCAGCTAATTATCCAGTGATTTAAAAATATCCAGATGGTTTGCATTGAGTTAGAACCTTTGCATGATTCTCTGAAAATTTAACTTTTGATCTGACTTGCTTATTATTTTGTAGACATGCTTTTGTCTGTTTGATAAAATTATATGCATGCCTGATATTTTGTAGATGTCAAGGTTATTGCTTTATAAAAGAGAGGAGGCAGATACTCTAGGATTTAATCCCTGAGTATGATTGAAACTCTTAATTCTTTCAAATTGAGCAACATAGAAATTCTGGAAGAGTTGATCACCAGGAACCATGCTTTTTGGACAATGACATTTCTTTTTTAGCATCATTGCTGCATATGTCAGCATCAACAGCATTTGGGGAAAAGAATAAAGAGCTTAATAGAGTAGAAAAGTCACCAGGTTGGATTTTGCTCCTAATTGTGTAATGCAGTGGCTTCCTTAGGCTAACCACTCACGACAGAGATGACGAAACAGCCATGCTCAAGGCCACGTTATTTGCACATGTGGGACTAGATCCCAGAGTCTTGGGACTTCTTGTGTTTTGTGTTCCTTTATACTGTGAGCAATGATCTTTGTGTTGCTTTGTCAAATAACTCCCGTTTGCCCTCAAGCTCTTTTTGTTGACACACAAGGGGCAACCACCATAGGCTGGGAAAGCCAAGCCTCAGGGTAGGTGTTCTACAGAGAACGGTCAGCAAATTTGTGCCCTTCTCCTTCCAACAAACACTTCCCTGAGCACTGGAGCGACAGCCAGCAAGTTGATGAATAAGTTGGCAGTGCTGAGTCGGCATTGTAACTCTTTCCTCCTTAGTAGGCTCTAACATAAAATGAAAAAAATAAACAGCTCAGAGCAGATAATCTCTAAGGCTTCCTGTTGCCCAAACTATAGATAACTATGAAAATCTTAGAAATCCAGAAAAGATCTTCAGTTTTGCAGATGATGGCCAATAAGCATCTCTGAAATAATTTACTAAAAATAGGTCTTTAGCTGTAGCTGGTGAGGAGAATAATTGTCAAACTTACACACATTTGTTGGAATCTTATTCCAACAAACCATCTTAGGAATAAGAAACAGCACATCCCCTATGGGTTTAACATTTTTAGTTTTATTTCCACAATGGAGACAAAAGCAGTTTACTTATTCTGCAATTACCATAGGTGGAAAGCTATCAATAAAATCCCATGCTTTCCCCAGTGGATATGCAATCCTAATAATTAAATCTACACATCTGCTAAATAACAGCAGATTCAAAGTCTAGCAATTTACATGGAAGAAAACAGATGTCATTCTGGTTTAATCTCTTCCCTTTCACCATGAGTGCTGTGAACACTGCACATCCTGCAGTGATTAATCTATCAAAATACTCTACTCCATTTACACTATTTTATTACATCCTGTGTCACAAGAGATGGAGCAGCTGTTTCCGGATAGAAAGTAAAGAACTGATACAAAATAAAGTATTCTCAGAATAGGTACAGCAAACTGATGTTCCTGAATTATTAGAAAATAGATCGAGTGTCTTACAATGGAGTGATTTTCAGAAACTCCAGTTAAACTACTCTCTCAATCAACAGCAAAAGTGGTGAATGGCGGGAAAAACCACAATGAATATGTGCATTTTCCTTTCACTGAAAAATACTTTGAGTTGAAATCACCTCCTCATTTGAAAACCCGTTCATATTTTTTTGTTAAACACAACAATTTGTTTTAAAGAACAGGTTCTTTCCTAATCAAGTTGTCATCAAATAAAAGGAAAACTATAATGTGAGATAATCTCAAATTTCAGTAACTTACATTGAAAAATCTGAAGAGAAAAAAAGTAGAGTTTATTATTCTAGTGAAATTTATTTGTCTATGAAAAGTGTTGTCAAAGAGTCCATTGAAAATTTGCTGGGATGAATTATCAAAATGACTTTCACTGCTGAAAATGAGATATAAAAAGGAATAGGAGAGAGAATTATATACATAATGTGTTCTTAGGAGGAAAACTCATATTTTACTAGATGAGTGAATTTCAGACTTTGGTGTCCATAAGAATCCCCTGCAGTGCTAACATCCCCAGAGATTATTATTCAGTGAATCTTGGTGAATTACAGAAATTTGAATCTTTAAGATGCCCACTGATTAATTGTGAAGCAGGTCATCTTTGAATTACTCTGATCTGGATCACAGACGGATAGATCATATATCAGATAAGCATTTATTGGCACCATGTATCATATTCTATATATACACAGTAGGCACCCAATGTATGTTTGTTGAATGCATGATGAACAATGAGAAACTCTAGCTTTGGAGTTAGACATCTGTGTTTAGATCCCAGTTCTTCCCTTTTCATCTTAGGCTGATTCTTTATTCCCTCTGAGCTTTAGTTTCCTCATATGTAAAATTAATACACATATACCTAACTCCCAGGGTTATTTTGAGGGTTTATGATTAATGATCAAGCTCCTGGAAAGATTTGTCTACACTTGCTGCCTTCAATTCCTTTCCTCTCATTCTCTCTTAAACTCACTTAAATCAGGTGTTCTAGTTTGCTAATGCTGTGGAATGCAAAACACCAGAGATGGACTGGCTTTTATAAAAAGGGGGTTTATTTGGCTATACAGTTACAGTCTTAAGGCCACAAAGCGTCCAAGGTAACACATCAGTAATCAGGTACCTTCACTGGAGGATGGCCAATGGTGTCCGGAAAACCTGTTAGCTGGGAAGGCACATGGCTGGCGTCTGCTCCAAAGTTCTGGTTTCAAAATGGCTTTCTCCCAGGACATTCCTCTCTAGCAAGCTTGCTCCTCTTAAAAACGTCACTCACAGCTGCACTCCTTCAGTCTCTTTGAGTCAGCATGTTTATATGGCTCCACTGATCAAGGCCCACCCTGAATGGGCAGGGCCACACCTCCATGGGACTATCCCACCAAAGTCACCACCCACAGCTGGGTGGGGCACATTCCAAGCAAGTCTAACCAGCACCAAAATGTCTGTCCCACAAGACCACAAAGATAATGGCATTTGGGGGACACAATACATTCAAACCGGCACATCAGGCTTCCGTCCTAACCACACCATCAAAACTGCTCTTATTGTGGTAAAAAATTGACCTCCATATTGCTCAATCCAATGGTCAGATCTCACACTTCATCTTTTTGGACTCATTAGCTGAATCTCATACAACTGGCCATAGCTGCCTCTTGAATAGAATTTCTTCACATAGATTCCAAGAACCGTATTTCAAGGTTTTCTTCCCACTTCACTAGTTGTTCCTTCTTTGTGGCCTGTGTTGGCTCCTCTTCTTCTCACTGACCTGTCAGGATTGGAGTATTCCAGGGCCCAATCTTTGGTCCTCTTCTCCACTTTATTGACATTAATTCTGTTAGCTCTACATACCACATCTGTTGACTACCAAATTTACATTTCCGGTTAAGACTTTTCTTCTGAGCACATCAGTCTCATACATCCAATGGCCTACTCAACTTCTACACTTAGATGTCTACTAGACATCTTAAATTTAACATAACCAAAACTGAATAGCTGGTTTCTCCTTCACCCCCCAAACTTGTTCCACCTATGTCCTTTTTCAGCTAATGACAGCTTCATTCCTCTAGTTGCTATGGACAAAAACCTTGGAGTCTTGTTGGATGCCTCTTTTTATTTCACATCCCAAATCCAATCCATCAGAAAAACCTTAGGGTTCTTCAATTTCTTACCTCCTCCATGGCTATGATTCTGGTGTGAGCTACCACAATTTTCTGCCTGAAATACTACAAAAACCTCTTAACTAATTTCCCTGCTTTACCTCTGCCTCCCTACAATCTATTCTTCACAAGGCAGCCAGAACAATAGTTTTAAAATTGGAGTGAGATCCTGTTACTCCTGTCCTCAAAACCATTTAATGACTCCCTGTCTCACTCAGGGAAAAAAGTACGTTCTTACTATGACCTACCAGGACTTATGATCTCATCCCATTTCCTCCCTGACCTCATCACCTCATCTCCAATACTCTCCTGCAAACTGGCCTCTTTGCTGTTCCTGAAACTAGCATGACTGCACTTACTGTTCCATCTACCTGGAAGACTCTTCCCTCAGGTAGTCTCATGGCTTTTTTAGGTTCTTCAATTCTTTGCTCAAAAATCACCTGTTTAATGAGGCCTTTCATGACAACCCTATTTAAAATTAAGACCCAGGTTTTTTCCCTCTTTCTATTTCCATCCCCATTTTACATACATAAATAGTAGTTACCACCATCTATACTATATAATTTACTTATTTTTATTGTTTGTTGATTGTAAGCTCTATGAAGACAGGGATTTATTTTCTTTTCTGTTCATCATTGTACCCTTAGTACCAAAAATAATGCCTGACACTTGGTAGATGCTCAGTATTTGTTGAATAAAAGAATGATTTTACTAATAATACCCATTGCACATTAAATAATTATAGGACTTGGGATGGTCTTTATAAAATAAAAATAGGTTGAGTGTGATGGTGAAAACCTGGTGACACTCCTTTGAACCAGTGTACGGGCAGATGAGTCATAAAACAATGACAAAATATATGTTAATAATTGGGGAGGATAAGGGGGTATGGGATGGTGTTCTAGTTTGCTAATGCTGCCAGAATGCAAAACACCAGAGATGGATTGGCTTTTATAAAAGGGGTTTATTTGGTTACACAGTTACAGTCTTAAGGCCATAAAGTGTCCAAGGTAACACATCAACAATCGGGTACCTTCACTGGAGGATGGCCAGTGGTGTCCAGAAAACCTCTGTTAGCTGGGAAGACACGTGGCTGGCATCTGCTCCAAGTTCTGGTTTCAAAATGGCTTTCTCCCAGGATGTTCCTCTCTAGGCTGCAGTTCCTCAAAAATGTCACTCTTAGTTGCACTTGGGGTATCTGTCCTCTCTCAACGTCTCCAGAGCAAGAGTGCTTTCAGCAGCCATCTTCAAACTTTCTCTCATCTGCAGCTCCTGTGCTTTCTTCAAAGTGTCCCTCTTGGCTGTAGCTCCTCTTCAAAATGTCACTCACAGCTGCACTGAGTTCCCTCTGCCCATCAGCTCATTTATATAGCTCCACTGATCAAGACCCACCCTGAATGGGTGGGGCCATGCCTCCATGGAAGTATCTCATCAGAGTTATCACCTACAGTTGGGTGGGGCACATTTCCATGCAAATCTAATCAGCACTAAAACATCTGCCCCACAAGACTGCATCAAAGAATATGGCTTTTTCTGGGGGACATAATACATTCAAACCAGCACAGATGGTTTGGGTGTTCTTATTTATTTATTTAATATTTTTCTTTATTTTGGAGTAATGAAAATGCTCAAAAATTGATTGTGGTGATAAATACATAACTATATGATGATACTGTATGCCACTGGTTTTATACTTTGGATGGATTATATGATGTGTGAGTATATCTCAATAAAATTGCATTTAAAAAACAGGTTGAAAATAGTTTCATTTATTTATAACTAAACACCTCCTTTTTCAAATTGATCATAATAGGTGGCATGTAGAGAGGGCTTATGATGTGCTAAGCACTCTTCAAAGTGCTTCACATCTATTACCTTTTAAAATCCTTATACATGTCTAAGGAGGAAGGTATTATTGTTATTATTCCTATTTTGCATATGAGGAAAGTAATGAATAGAGATGTCAAGTGACTTACTCAAGGTCACACAGCTATTAATTTTTGTTGCTGGGATTCAAGAGCAGGCAGTCTGCCTCTATGCCCTGCTTTTCACTGCCCTGGGCCACTTCAAACCTGTCTTAGTTTGCTAGATCTGCTATCACAAAAACCATATACTGGTTGGCTGAACAACAGGAATTTATTGGCTCATGGTTTGGAAGACCAGAAGTCCCAAATCAAGTCATTGGCAAGGCCAGACTTTCTCCTTGAAGTCTGTAGCATTCTGGTGCTGGTTTTTCACAATTCGTGGGGTTCCTTGGCTTGCATCTCTGTGTCCTGTCATGTGGCCATCTCTCTCTCCTTCCGTCTGCCCTTCTGATTTCTGCTGACTTATGACCTCTTCCTGGGGCTTTCTCCAAATGACTGTGCCCAAGTTTCCTTTCTTTTTAAGGCCTCCAGGCCGTTATAAGGTATCCAAGGTGGAATTAAGACCCATCCTTATTTTAATAATAACATCCTTAACTAATAATGACATCTTCAAAAGGTCCTATTACAAATGATTTCACACTCACAGGAACACTGGTTAAGATTTGAACATGTCTTTTGCGGGGTACAAGATTTAATCCCCAATAAAGTCACACAATTAGTCAGTTATTGTGTTCAAATACTGGTTGCTTGATTACCTAAAATACCTTTCAAACAGATCTGTGTCAGAAGCAGTCAGCCAGCCCTGGAATCACTTTTCGGATAGTCTTCACCATCCTCCTCTTTTCTCTCTTCCTAAGATTTAGCTCTGTAAATTGCCAAGTATTTATCTCTATTTCTTACATTTTTGACTGCTAGAGGCTAATCAAGTGTCTGCCCTCTCTGAGAAAAATTTTTGTAGGTATGTGTTATAGGCCTACTGGGAGCTTCCAGCTTGGTCCATTTTCTTTTCTTCTTTAGAAATAACAGCTTGGCCTCAAATAAGCTTTCAAGGAGACCCAGATGGTGAATAATAATTTTAATAGATCCATTGTTCAGTTTTAAAAAGATATCAGTCTGGTCATTAATGAAAGCCAGGAAATTGCTTTACTGTACTGAAGTACTGTCAAAAGACCATTTATAAATTGTGAGGATATTACTTTTTCAATTAAATGTAAACATGATAATGAATGAAGAGGAAGGTGCATCAGCTCATAATTAGAATAATTTGTACAAGCACAAAAGAAAGGAAAAAACATGAAGATTATCAAAGTACTTGTCATTTCTGTGCGTACGAACCTCAAGAGCTCAGTGTAAGGGGTCAGTGCTAAATGACTACCATTAAATTTTAACCCAGTGTGCTTGGGTTATTTTTAATCTTTTGACTTATATTGTGCAGGTATGCTATCTACTAGAGACAAAAGCTTTCACTGAGTTCAAATGCTGATTGAGGTCATCAGTGATTACAGAAAGATTCATAAATAATACTCCCCATATTCTGGGTTGAGATTGGGATTTTGAGAGCCTATTAATAATGGTTATTCTTTACTATTCTCTATAGTTGGATAGAAGCAAGGTTAGACTGCCCTGAGGAAGATGGAGAAAGAAAAGTTCATGCACTGACTTTCTGAAAACCTGGAGAAAGTTAACTGAAAACTATAGTCACAGTGCTGAAAAGAGTAAATAATTTACTGTAAAAACTATAGCCTACTCTTTTAGTTTTGAGTTTAAAACTTAAATGTATGACAACACTTTGGTGTTTAGAAATTTATTTTGGAAATTGAAATCATTTCTGTGAGCATGCAATTATACTCTGAAATGTGACATATGAAATCCGAGGGGTCTTTTAATTGATGCATTAATATATATAAACATTTTTAGGCAGTTATCTTCTTTTGGCAGACTATTCAATATTGTCTGCATGCCAGAGGCCTTCGTGAACCCTGGAACATGAATTCATGGATAAAACCAGGCCCTAATAAGAGTTATCTATACCACTGCGCAGTAGATCATGTTGTTGTCCACCCAGCATTTATTTCCTAACCAGAACTTTAGTTCAGGGATCCCTTTCAGCCTTCTACTTCAGGGAAATCTGCCCCTATTCCAGGGGAGGTGGATCCTGATTAGTCTAAGCCATTTGGTGTATGGACTTCCTTTAATGACTACTATTGGATCAGGGGTTGACACATGACTTACTTCGACCCAATCATATTGTTAGAAAGGACATACAGTCCATGAGTAAGAGGTCTTTCTTTTTTCTGTTGGATAAGAACAAGAAAGCATGCAGGTCTAATGGCCACAGATTTCACAGAAACCATGGGACCTCTGTCATACGATGAAACCGACACTGAGGATGGTTGAGTAGAAGGAAACAAAGAACCTGGATTCTTGATAACATAACTGAGGTGTCTGATTGAATTGCACAAAGAGCACCCAACCCTCTGGGTTTCCACTGTTAGATAATCAATATCCGGATAGTTTCAACCAGTTTGAGGTTATGTTTCATGCTATATTTTCAGCTAAACATCATACCTGATACATACGGAAACTTAGATGTAGCAGTTGTACCCAGTATCTCCGTTTCCCAACAGAGATTTAGTTATAGTTGGTTTGGGTTCTTATCCTGAAGTTTATAGGAGTAAAAAGCTTTCCATCTGGATTTCTGCAAATTCCCAGAGGCCTAATATTGTTGCCTTCTGGCCATGCAAATGCATTGTTTTTACCAGGCCATGCTGATCTACATGTGAAATGCCATGCCTCTTTGGGCTTTCCACACAAAAATTCATCTATTTAAGAATTCATGAGCACTGTAGACTTTAATGAGGTTTAAATAAAAGGGATGGAGAAGGGGTTTACATCCTAGTAACACAAACAACTTTAACAGAAAGTATAGGCATCACCATTTTCAAAATGACCATGAGTTCCCACTACTAACCAGATTTACTAGCCTTTCAACTTGATCTTGTCTCCATTTAGCTACATCCTTAATCTTTCTCTTGCATTCTTTTTCTGCTTCCTTCTGTCATCACTTTCAGGAATAAGACAACATAAACAGTATAATCCTCCCATCCCTCCCTTGTGTCCCAGTTTTGTTAGGTTAAAGCATTGGGACCGGTGTACCTCTATGTGCTGCAGGAACAGCTTTTGGAAAATAATTTAAATAAATGCTTCTCAGAAAGATAATCTCAAAATCTATCTTTATGTAAAGAAGATGGCAGTTATTAAGAAGTATATGGCCCAGAAATGGGCTCTGTTTTAATTCTTGATAGGCCCAAATGGTAAGAATTAGGAAGGTGGAGAAAAACTGAAGTAAAAGAACAAAACTTCAATGTGGATAATAATGTGGCATTGTGATTTGGTGGAGTGATGAGATCCTAAGAAAATAATGAGAAACTTACGGAAAATATTTTTTCTTATTTTGGATTGATATTTGACAGTTTCTGACATGAAGTGCTTGTTTTGGGGAGATGAATGGTAGGTACGAATGTGCAGGTATATGGTTTGAATGCATGTGATTGTGTGTGTGGGTGGCTTCTGTGTGTGTGTGTGTGTATAAGCATGTAGTGCTTGGCCCAATAGTTACCTTCAAGAAAAAAAACGCAATTACTGATATAGAGCTTGAGAATGACATCATTTGAAGGGCTTATGATTTGATTAGAGGTGTGGCATGCCAAAGCCACCCATTATTGCTCTGTATGTCCTGAAGTGTCATAGCCATCATTGATTGCCCTTTTGGAAGGACACTTGGGAAAGAGGCAAAAAAGCTGGGAGCAGAAAGTAGTTTATGTCTCTATAGGCTTGCCTAGTGGCATTATGGAGAAAAAAATGGCAGAGTGCTGCACACTGACTTCTCTGTTAGCCACCTGTGGAGAGGGAGGGAATGGTGTTCAAATAAGAGCCTAAGTCCAAGAGGTCAGGAGCACAGGTACTTGTGCAGTGATCCCTGGCTGAGCTGGGAGGAACTGTTGCCCAGGAGTATTTCCTGAGTGGGCAGCTTGGGAGGAACTTAAGGAAAAACTTCCGTCTTCACAGTAGTTAGAGAAAGCTGACCCTTGAAATGGGAGTGGAGCAGGATGGATATGGGTGTTGGTGTTAGATTTATATGTAACCTGGATACGGCAGGGCTCCCTCTCATTTTCTCCTCCCAAAGGAAGGAGAGAACTTTTGTTAACCAACATGGCATCATTTTTACAGTGACCAATACTCAGGTTTTCTTTGCACCCTTCAAATATAACAGGAGGTATTTAAAGTCATTGCAACATCTCCTTCTGGAAGTGTTGCAAATTTGAGTGCCCACTGAGCTTTGCTGAAAAAAACACTGAGGGTCTCTCTGCTAGACCAGGGGTTGACAAACCTTTTTGGAAAAGAGCCAGACAGTAAATATTTCAGGCTTTGTTGGCTTTATAGTCTCTGATGCTATTACCCAGCTCTGCTGTTGTAGCAGAGAACAGCCGAAGACCATACACAGACAAATGAGTGCGGCTGTGTTCCAAAAAAACTTTTTATGGACACTGAAATTTGGTTTTCATATATTTGCCACAACATTATTCTTTAAATTTTTTTCAACCATTTAAAAGTATAAAAACCATTCTTAGCTTGAAGGCCACACAAACACAGGTGACAGGCTGGGTTTGGCCCGGGGGCTATAGTTTACTGACCCCTGCACTAGACAATAGCAGGTGATAGAGGGCAATGGGCCATTGTCCCATGAAGGGATAATGCCACTCTCTCAAGACCAGTCCCATCTCTTCACTTTTGAGAGCTGGTCCTCTGAACTAAATCACCTGTAAGATACACCCCTCTCACCAGGACAAGCATTAATTTTCCTCTGAGAAAATATAGGCCAGTCTGGTAATGAGGAAGGGACATTTTCTCATCAGCTTGGGTTTTTGTGTTTTGTCCTTTGTGAACAACAGACCACACCATTATTATGCTGAGAAGCATTTGAGTCTTTCTTGCCAGACCTAAAATTTGGCTGAATCACAGAAAAACCATGCTGGTTGTCAATGGTTGTTCTCATTGTTGCCAGGTGGAATGGCGCCAACTATGATCAAATTCTTTTGATTCCTGGCCTCCCACCAATGGGGACAATGATGGGTGGGTCTTGCCAATTCATCCCACCACATATATAAAATTGTTTGAAAAAAAACAGCATTATATTGCACACATTGCTTGGTAGCCTGCTTACAAAAAAATCCACTTGACAATGTAGCTAACATTTTCCTATATCATCTATAACACTATTTTAAATGGCCATGCAGTATTTCATCATAGAGTTGCAAAATGATTTGACGAATTCTCCATTATTGGCTTTAAGTAGTTGCCAATTTCTTAATATTATAAAAATTTGTTCAATGAAACTCCTTTGAGATAAAGCTTTGTGTAGATTCATGATTATTTTTTTAGGATGAGTTCCCAGAACTGGAATTGCTGGAGTAAACATATATTGAATGTTTTTGATGTGTCACACACAAAAAATCTCTAGACTAATGTCAATCAGTTTATAGTCCTATCAGCAATATAGGAAAGAATCAATTTCTTTGTACTTGATATTTAAAAATTTAATTTGTTAGGAAAGCACAGTGTTTTAAATATGATTTTCTGTTTATTTATGTCTTTCACAATATTGTGAATTTTTAAGAGAGACAGGGAAATTGTCTACTTCATTGTTTTTCCTCAGTTCTAGCACAATACCTAATATATAGTGATACTCAATAAATACTGATTGAATTAAACAGTAGGAGAAAAAGAATGATCTTGTCAATATCTAGGCATATACTTCAATAATTCCTTTTGATTTTTCAGACTGGTTACTTTGCTATGAAATATGTTCTGATTAGATTTATGAGATCTTTTTCAAAGCTATATTTACTAATGTTCCTTTTCATACTACAGCTTTGAAATGTGCAGAGCAGACAAAATGGTAGTAATAAGTGGTATGCATTAGATATTTGAATCTCTGATTTTGATCTTTATAGGAAATCTATGGTTTCGGCGATCATTATAGTGCTAGTAACCTGTCCTCTCTCTGTTTACAACTCAAGTATGTCATCCATTAGGTTAGGGATATACATCCTTTATTTGGGATGTGTGTATATCCAAAGAATTAGACATGCTTTTGTGTTTTGGGATATTTGCACAGATAAGATAACAGTAAAAATAAATGGCCTTGGACAAGTTGTAGATAAAAATCTCCTTGTCAATTGAGTGCAATTAGGATTTTGCTATCATAATAGCAGTTGCAGCTGTGCATTCACATAAGGAAATGCCTGCAAGGGTAAGATTCTCTCTTTAGATTGATACCCTACTGCTACTTGATTGTCTCAGTTGACTCATAGACCCTGTTGTGTTGAGTAAAGATAATTGTCTATTTACACAGGCTAAGTAATTTCTGACTCTGAGGTCACTTGCAGTTTATAGAAAAGGTACTTCATTTGAAGTTTTACAGAAACAGAACTCAGGTGAGACTATGGGAAGGAAAAACAGATTGTCTGCAGGCAGAACACTTCCAGGAGAACCCTCCTCCTCCATTATGAGTTTGATAGTTTTATAGACTTAAAACATCAGCTCCAGGAGAGAGGCATCATCATCCTTTTTGTTCACTGATACGTCGCAAACACCAAGAACAGTGCCTGACAGGCAGCAGAAGCTCAATAAATACTTGTTGACTGAGAAGGAGTCTGAAATGATTTGCCTTCTTTTAATCTGACAATCAATAAATGTTTTGGGCATTTAAAAAGTGCTTGGTGCCATGGAGTTACACATTTTCTGACTTCAAGAAGCTTATGGTTTAATCTGAGACATAAAACCCAACACACATGAAAGTCTACCATTTGAAATTATATTAGTATCCTAATAGACACAAGTAATTATCTTCACAAACAAAACAGTGACTTCCAAGCATGTTTGGAAGAAGCCATTGAAAGTACAAAGCAAAAATTCTGTGGTCAAGAGTGAGTGGGCTGCCCCTTTCCAATATTCTTCCCCTTCAGTCCCTGTTTCTTAGTGCCATGACTGACTTTGATATGTCTTTTACCAGATTAAAATCTTTCAGTAGCTCCCAATTACTACAGTGTAAATTCTAATTTCTTAGGATGCCTGTGACAGATCCAAGATGGCTACAAAGCCTTTGACATTTCTTTCACTGAAGATGGGGTCTATGTGTCCTGTCTTTGAATCTTGGCAGACTCCATGACTGCTTTTACCAATAGAATATGGCAGAAGTGATCTTTTGTTAGTTTACGGGCCCAGGCCTTAAGAGATCAGTGGTTTCTACTTCCTGTCTTTTGGAACATTCACTCTTGAAGGCTTGAACTGCCATATGAGAAGCTAAACTACCCTGTTGTAGAGGCCATGTGGAGAACCCTGAAACAAACTGGAGAGAGAGAGTGGCGAGGCTGAGCCCTGCTTTCCAGCCTTCCCCACCAAGGCATGAGATATATGAGTGAAGCTGTTTTGGACCCTCTATTTCTGTCCAGTTACTAGCTGAATACCCCCAAATGACTTCATTCAGCAACATGTGGAACAGAAGAGTCAACAAGTGATTGATTGTAAGCATAATATTTCATAATAAATTTCTAGATTGTGAGAATAATATGACTATGGTTTCAAGTCACTTATTTTGGGGTAGTTGGTGACACAGAAATAAATGACTATAAGCACAGCTTAACTAGCTTCTCATATTTCAACACTAATCTTTCTTTACTGTCATTTCCCTCTATTCCTCACCTTTATTCTCCCTCAAATGCACACCCATTATACTCAAGTCACAAAAAATGGCCTCCTTTCTCTGCACATCATGCTTTTATTTCCTTAACTTTCCTCAGTTGCGTGTATTCAAGGCAGAGGATACTTTACTCATACTTGAAGATATGCCTAAAATCACCTCCTCTATGAAGCCTTCCTGTATTCCAGACAGATTTAGTGCCTCCATTCTCTACTCATACAGCACTTTGTATGTACCTCAATTAAAACACGTAGTGTATTATATTCTAGTTCTTGGTTTATGAGCCTGTCAATCCAAATAGATTATAGACATCTCAGGCACAGGAGCCAAATCTTTTATACCTTTCTAACATTCTCTAGCACTTGATATATGTAGTGTTTTGAAGCTGTACATACCCAGAAAAACATGTTCTTAAACCTAATCCATTCCTGGGGGTATGAACTCATTGTAAGTAGGACCTTTTGATGCTATTATTACAGTAAAAATGTGGCCCAGCACAATCAGGAAGGGTCTTAATCCTATTACTGGAGTCCTTTATAAGCAGAATGAAATTTGGACATAGAAAATACCACAGGTAGCAAGAAGCTGAAATTCCATGGAACCTGGAAGAGAAGGGAAAGACCAGGAGATGCTGCCTTGTGCCTTGCCATGTGACAAGCTAAGGACCAAGGACAGCCAGCAGCCAGCCCCAGAATGCCACAGTCTTTGGGAAGAAAGCATCGCCTTGATGATGCCTTGATTTGACCTTCATTTAGCTTCAAAACCATAAGCAAATAAGTTCCCATTGTTTAACTGGACCCATTTCATGGTATTTGATTAAGCAGCCTAGGAAACTAAAACAATATTTAAAAAAAAAAACTGCACATAACAGACACTATTATAGGAGGGAATACTCTGAATAAATCTAAGGAGTGAGGTGGGGGAGAAGAAATGATGAGCATTTCATGTCTGAAGCCACAGGCTTCAGGATTGAAGAATTAAAGAAATAATAATTGACTAGACATAGATGGTACAACTCTGAAAGACAGTGAAAAAAATCTGTTCATGGCAAATTTGTTTAATCTAGAGTTTTATGTTTCTTGTTTCATTGAAATAATTAAGATGTAGCATAAAATATACTTTTATATTATAAAAATTTAAGAAAATATAGAAAAATATGAAAGTAAATAAAATTATTTATAATCCTACCTAGACACAATGATAGTTAATGTCAATTCTTTCAGACATTTCCTAGATAAGTATTTACAGTGTCCTTTTGGCAAGAAAGAAAATTGGTTCTAGAATACTCTTCCTCTCTCTCCTATGCTCTGATATCCCTTCCATTAATATTAAAAATTGTTTGCCTTATTAAGAAAAGGATGGAGAGAGGACTCATATTATATGCTCAAAAACAATGAATGTCTAACTCCTACTGCCCTAGTTCAATTCCCAGTTTCCCACAAAGGCCATGCTCAGGTACTTAGCTGCATAGATCCACAAACTTTAGAGGCAAAATCTGTTGCTTTCAATTACCTTGCCCCTTCTCACTGTAACCTCCTCAGTGGTGTTGGATATGGATTTTTGTTGAAATGGATAAGTTTTACATCAGAAACAAGGCAAGTGGGAAGAAATTAACTGAAGAATATTATCTCATCAAAATAAAATTATCCTTATTCTATAAGAAGATGTATAAAAGCAGTTATTTTATTTGACCTTCACTGATCAGTATATAGAATATTGTTGTCAGCCAGTGAGTGACGTCTTTTTAAAAAGACCGTGCCTATTTAGTTCGTAGTAATGTT
Organism: Choloepus didactylus; assembly: GCF_015220235.1. NCBI lineage: Eukaryota > Metazoa > Chordata > Mammalia > Pilosa > Megalonychidae > Choloepus > Choloepus didactylus. The sequence continues at coordinate 115,954,252 of NC_051312.1, read as the reverse complement.
CAGTGAATTCCAGAATTTCTGCTATGACAGGCAGCCTCTAGGATGACTGCCAATGATCCCCACCTCTTAGTATTTACACCTTTGTATAATCCCCACATCTTCAGTGCAAACTGAGCGTGCTCATCCATGTTATTGACTAGAATCTGGCAGAAGTGTGGGATGTCATTTCCAGGCTTAGGTTATAAAAAGATTGGGACATCCATCTTGGGTGTGCACTCTCTCTCTTTCTTCAGTCCTGTTCTAGTTTGCTAATGCTGCTTGAATGCAAAACACCAGAAATGGATTGGCTTTTATAAAAGGGGGTTTATTTGGCTACACAGTTACAGTCTTAAGGCCATAAAGTGTCCAAGGTAACACATCAGTAATCGGGTACCTTCACTGGAGGATGGCCAATGGCGTCCGGAAAACCTCTGTTAGCTGGGAAGGCACGTGGCCGGCGTATGCTCCAAAGTTCTGGTTTCAAAATGGCTTTCTCCTGGAATATTCCTCTCTGGCAAGCTTGCTCCTCTTCAGAAAGTCACTCACACCTGCACTGAGTTCCATCTCTGAGTCAGCACGTTTATATGGCGCCACTGATCAAGGCCCACCCTCAATGGGTGGGGCCACGCCTCCATGGAAATATCCCATCAGTTATCTCTACAGTTGGGTGGGGCGCATCTCCATGCAAACAACCTATCCAAACGTTCCAACTTAATCCCCACTATTAAGTCTGCCCCACAAGATTGCATCAAAGAATATGGCTTTTTCTGGGGGACATAATACATTCAAACCAGCACAAGTCCCTCACCCAGAGTGAAGACAGCTGCTATGTTGTGTGGCAGCCCTTTGGGGTGGTGTATGTGCTGGAGGACCAAGGCCTGCTAGTAACGACATGAATGAGCCCAGTTGAGCTGACAGCTTGACTACAAACTCATGAGTGACCTTGAGCCAGAGGCACCCAGCTAAGCCACACCCACAGAAACTGTAAGATACTAAATGTTTGTTGTTTCAAGCTGCTAAATTTTGCTACATAACTAATATAGCTGGTTTAGTTTGTACCTCTAAGAAAGAAATTCTGGTGCACACTTCAAAATGGCTCTACATACCAAAGTGAACATATTTTTTGGATTGTTTCATAACATACAAGTTTCACTTAAACATGTATCACTGTTCACACTGGGCTCTTGGTGCCAAGGCAGTACTTCAATGCTCTAATTATGAGAAGGGGAGGGAGATCCTGGCTAGAAGTTCTGTGTGGTCTATGTTCACCTCCTGAGAGACTACATAATCCACTCCCAGAGGCCACCCTTCCCAGTAGCTAGTCCGGTTTAGGAAGTCTCACAGTCTAATATTGGTGTCCTGGAGGTCACAGATTTCTACTAGGTCACTTTCTTTGCTTTAGGCCCAAAGGAATAATTGAACAAGTCCACGGTACAAATACAAAACCCAAAAGTTTTTTCTTAAGGGTGTAGTAAACTCATTTTATAGCAAAACCTGTTCCATTCTGATGTAACCCTATTTGTGGTCTATTTATTTCACTTTGCTTAAATATTCATATATTTTTGCCCAAAAATATATTTTATATAATATACACTAAATGTACCATATTATCTTTCTAAAATATGAAAAAGGAAGAATTCTGAGAAATGCCTAGCACAAAGTGTTTGAACATTGAATGTGGACCTGTTTCTTAGCGCCATGACTGACTTTTGTATGTCTTTTACCAGATAAAAATCTTTCAGTAGCTCCCAATTACTACAGTGCAAATTCTAATTAGCTTCCCTGGGGTATCATTTCACAGGTTCAAGTGTAAGACTGAATTAGGAAAACAGGAAGACAGGAAGATCCAACTTTCAGGAGTAGAAAAAGCTTATTTTCTCTCTTACTGTAATTTCTCTCACCACTGTCTTCCAAATGTGGATATACAGCATTGACCAAGTTAAACTATGCCCACTAGAAAAGATGTGGTGTTATTGGCTCCTTCTGATCAAGGACACTACCAAATGACACCACTAAGAATGTGGAGCTGGGAGTTAGGCTTAGGGTGGGGTTAGGTTTAGGGTGTCATCAAGAAACAGTTCTTCCGTCATTGGAACAAAACACTGCTTCGCTGGGGTCTGTCCTAGACAGGTTTTACATGGTCTTTTTCTTCTCTTCTATCTACAGAAGTGGGGGCCTGCTGCTTGCTTATGCATTATCCCCTAAATTTGTTCATTATAAAAGAGGGAAAATTCCTTGCTTTCAATTACTTCTATGGCCCAGTCACTAGAATTACAGAGTCACTCCCAATTGGTTTAACCACTTAATCTAGCTTGTAAAACATTAAATCTGAAATTAACATCTGCCAATCTCTAATTCAATGACTCAGAATCATACAAGGGAAACATCAGTTTAATACCTGGTATCTCAAAGGGAGGTGATCACAACAACATTCTTTAGAAAATTATTTTATCTTTTTGTGCCTAAGTTTTCCCATCTGTAAATGATGTCAATAATAATCTTCTACTTGGAGTTGTCGTGAAGAGTAAATGACACATATGAGCCTGACACATGAGAAATGAGTCTCCTTTCTTACACTTTCTGAACTTGTCAGATTTGTCCCCCTTTGCCTCAATTTACTTCTGCTTTCTCCATCACTGCTATTATGGTTATGGTAAGTAAGTTTTTCCTTTTATTCAATTGGATTTTCTCTTGTTGCAGAGCTGTGCCGGTTTGGATGTATTATGGCCCCCAAAACACCATTATCTTTGATGCAATCTTATGGAGGCAGACATATTAGTGTCGATTAAGTTGGAATTCTTTGATTGAGTGTTTCCATGGAGATGTGACTCAATCAACTGTGAGTGAAACATTTGATTGGATTATTTCCATGGAGGTGTTACCCTGCCCATTAAGGGTGGGTATTATTTGGATCACTGGAGTCCAATAAAGGAGTTCACAGACAGAAGGACCTCAGAGCAACTGAGAGTGACATGTTGAAGAGAAGCTGCAGCTAAGAGAGGACAAAACACCCCAAGGGCAACATTTTGGAGAACACCATTTTGAAACGCAACCTGGGAGCAAGTGGGTGCCAGCCATGTGCCTTCTGAGCTAACAGAAGGAATGCCAATGGCCATCCTTCAGTGAAAGTACCCTATTGTTGATGCCTTACCTTGGACACTTTGTGGCCTTAAGACTATAACTTTGCAACCAAATAAACCCCCTTTACAAAAGTCAATCCATTTCTGGTGTTTTGCAAAATGGCAGCATTAGCAAACCGGAACAAGAGCTAATTTTTCTTTTATCTTATTTCATTTCCATCAGCTCAATGCTTCATGTGTTTAAATACATTTATCTTTTTTTTTTCCAGATTGTTCTAGATTCAAATGTAAGTTTTATTGCCAAAATATTTTCATTTAAAACCTTATCTCTAATTGTAGAATGAAAGGTTTTCTTTTTTTTTTCCTTTAAAGGCTTTACCTCATTAGTAAATATCAATTTTGAGGTCCATTAATTCATATTTTATTGTGCCCATGGCTAAGATTAGCTCCAACTGGGGAACTGCACTGAGTTTTTGAATATTTAACTCAGATTACAAATGTAGCTATTGCTTCTTATGTTTGTGCACTGATATTTGATTTATATTGTTTAATATGTAATCACATGTTTTTACAATATTGTAAGATGGTTATTGCCTTCATCTCCATTTTTTCAGGTGAAGGAACTGAGGGCCAGGTAGGTTGAGTACTTTGTCTACTTAAGCTGCTAAGTCTTAGATTTTGGAGCCCCCAAGCCTTCTGTCTTCAAGTTCTGGGCCATTCATCTCTCTCTCAATTCTCTTTTTCCAAAAAGCATGAATGTGGACAAATGGCAATTATCTAAACCATAAGGAGGTTGTGGTATACTAATGAAACCTAAAATAAAATCTGAAATGTCTTCTCAACAATCATCCTTAGTAAACACCCATATTAGAAAGTAATAGTAAAGTCCATTCCATTTAAACCATCATGAGAGGGAGGAGTTGTTTTTGTTGTGAAAAATGAAATTCCCAAATACTATACAAAGCAAGTCAGTATAACGCAAGTCTGAGAGCTCTATGCATCAATCCCAGTCTTTTGGTAAACTTTTTTCAGTCTGAGGGGAAGAAAGTTTTTTTTTTTAAACAATCGTTTCTGGAATTTATATTATTGACTTTTGTTCTAGTCGCAAAATGAGCCTAAGAAACATTCTCATAAAACAGAATTTATGTATGTAGATATACTATGGAGTTTTACTTCTTATATCTCTGCTCAGAGGCAAAAGTATCTTAAAATTGTTAACAAGAATTTACAGACCACCTATGCTGAGCAACTCCAACGAATCAGTCTAACCCAACAGTACATTGCCCCGATGAAATAAGGTAGCTGGCCGATGGAGCGTTTTGCTTCACATCTAGCTAGCGTTTTCCTGAGATGAATCATATAGTCTGCTTTTTCTGTGCCTTTGCTATAAAATCTTGACTGAAGGATACTCAAATTCTATTTGGGTGTGAGGCATTGGAAACAGAGAATGAAGTTTTCACCAATCTAGAGAGATTTGATGTGGTGGATGTGATACCAAAACAAACTCATTAAAATGTGTAAAACTCACATGAATTATTTGGAATCACTGCTGTAATTTTTGCTTACTGAGCTGTCTCCCCAGATGGATTGTTAATTCTTTGAGGACAGGTAATTGGTCTTATTGATCTCTGTATTCACAGTCCTAGTCCTAGCACTGAGCCTTGCCCAGAGTGAATACTCAGGAAACATTTGTTAAATGGATATAGCCCAAACAAAACTCCAGGATTTGATAAAGCTTTAAATTTCAGTTTTATTTTCCTACCAGGAAAAAAATGACTATAAATGACTGGAAAGTAAAGGTCTGAGGAAGGCAAGGCAAGAGATAGAAATATTATTGAGAGGTATACGCAGGCTTCCGTTGGGTCACAGCGAAGTATTTAGCCCAGCCTGGGTAGACGTGTGTGTGTGTGTGTGTGTGTGTGTGTGTGTGTGTGTGTGTGTGTGTGTGTGTGTGTGTGTGTGTGGGGTCTGCTGAAGGAAGTGAGACCTGAGGTGAGTTGTGAAGGCTCCTGAGGCATTTGTCAGTTACAGAAGGGAGAAAGGTATTTCTCATCAAAGGAAACCAAAACCACTGTCAGAGGTGTCGCCCAGAAGCCTAACAGCACAGTGTCCGGGGAGGGTGTCCTCCGGCCCCATGCAAGCTTCCTTGTGGCTTCTCTTCCTAACACTTCCCTTTATATTATTTTCTCATCTCTTCATGCAACTGTCAAGCATTTTGTATTTATTTCAAGCACTTCTCTATTGTTGCTTATTTTTATAGTTTTCATTTATTTTTATCATAATTTATATTACTTAATCCTTACTTCCCTCTTTTTACATTTTACCTTTTGGAAGTTTTAGCTTTTCACAATAATCTTTTATGTCCTTTACTTTTATTGTTTTTCATCCAATAATCCTTCTTGACCTTTATCTTTAATTGCACCCATTTTATCTTATTATTTAGAAATTCTTGATCTTTTATCTTTATTTGCATTTGTGCACACATTCTTAATTTCTATTTTACTTTTTTCCCCTATCCCCCTCTCAGTCTTACAGTTTTAACTTTTCCTAAACTTTTAACCCACTCTTTATGTTTTAAAAATATTGTTTCTCCTTATCCCTTAACTACCCTCCTTTTGTTTTGTTTGCTTTTATAATGGCAGCAGGAAGTATGGCCAAAAGGGTCACAGTAAGGACAGACCCATTTACTGGGGAGGCTAGAAACTACCTCCATCCTGAACCCTCCTGCACTTACTCCTTTCTCACTTCCTCCATCCTAGGGGCCATATTCTTGGTAAATCCAAGACATTCTACTTTTCAGGAAATACCAGATTGAAGTCCCAAACCTGCTGGTGTTCATACACTGGTTACTTCACTCTAAGTGATCATATGCCCATGAACTAAACGTTTGTTAACACTGTTTAGTTTAACAATTCTAAGTGCAAAGTTATTTCTCACCCAGCCAGCAATAAAAATCTCACCTACTGGGAGCTCCAGTCTCACCTTTGGGCCCTTGAAAGCGTTAAAATGTGAAACACTAGGTTCAGTGAGAGAAACGGAGTGTGTGCTCTAGGGGTTCAGAGCTCAGCTGGAGCAGGGAGCCCAGAGTGGAATGCAGCTGTGTCATCCTGAGACTCAGAGAGTATGCCGGTTTGGGTATATGATGTCCCCTCAAAAGCCATATTCTTTAATGCAATCTTGTGGGGCAGACTTATTAATCTTTTTGATTAGGGTGTAACCTCTTGATTGAATGTTTCCATGGAGATGTGGCCCCACCCATTCAGCATGGGTCTTGATTAGTTTACTGGAGTCCTTTAAAAGAGCTGGCCCAGGCCCAGACGCTTGCTGACACTTTGAGATGCTAGCCCACAGTTTGCTCTGGAGAAGCTAAGAGAGGACAAAACGCCCTGAGAGTAGCTGAGAAAGACTTTTGGAGAGACGCTTGGGAGCTGACAGAGATGCTTAGAGATGCTTGGAATTGTGGACAGAAGGACTTTTGGAGATGCTAAGCTAAAGATGCACAGGAACAGCTGAGAGAGGAGCTGAAACACAACCTGGGAGCAAAGAACCAGCAGATGTCAGCCACATACCTTCCCAGCTGACAGAGGTGTTCCGGATGCCATTGGCCTTCCTTCTGTGAAGGTATCCTCTGTTGATGCCTTAGTTTGGACACTTTTTTGGCCTTAGGACCGTAAATTTGTAACCAAATAAACCCCCTTTATAAAAGCCAATCCATTTCTGGTATTTTGCATAAGGGCAGCTCTAGCAAAGTGGAACAGAGTGAAAGCTTCGCACCCCACTGCGAAGGTGCCCTGCATTTGCTCGCCATCTGTGTGCGCGGCCCTGCTAGGTGTTGGTGGCTGGAGCAGAAAGAGGACTGGAAATAAAGAGAAACAATGTGCTACAACCGATATGAGTCTGATTTCCTATGCCTTACCTAGGTTTATCATTGCTTTTATAAAATTTTCTTCATAAACCAATTCTCTTTGAATTCCTTGAGTCTCAAGAAGTTCCGGATTGAAATGAAACAAGTTCAAACTGTTACCTGGGCTGCACATCAAAAGTTCTGTTGTACAAATTCATGTAATAATACGATGTTCCTTATACTTGCACAGATGAATATTAATGATATACTGCGACATACTAAATTCCGATCTAAGTGATGATTCTTTGTAAAAATGAATAAAAAGAAGTCAAGTCATTAGTGGATTATTTTAAATTCTGTGAATCATATACTTTTCTTAGCTTTTTATCTTTGCTGATGTTGTTAAGTAGGGGTGAAAAAGTGGTGTACGGGATGTGCTTTCAAATTGTATTTATTGCTATTGGTCTAAACAAAGTTCTTTTATTGTAAGGAAGTGAAACCCAAACAAGCTGGCTTAAATTTAAAAAAAAAAAAAAAGATTTATTGTAATGATACAAGAGACAATTTGATGGCAACTAAGGACTGGAAAGTACCACTGACCTCAAAGGTAGCAGAACAGTGAAGAGCAAGTAAGCAACTGAGTTCTCTCCTTTGCTCTTGCAGGGGCTGAAGGGTCATTAATTTTTGTTCTGTTTCTCTCTGCTTTTCTCTTTGTAGCAACTACATTCCCTTGTCTGTTCTGATTGGCCTTTTCTGATTATTTACAGTTTCTGGGCCCTCCTAAATTCACGCGTTTGGTTCTGGCCTGCCTTTACGATGACTCCGTTCCTGCGTGTTCTTCCAGGTCTTTTGACCTTCCTCTCTCCACTCCCTCTGCCCTGCATTAGCTACAACTTTTTCTTCAGTGTCTCAACATTTCTTAGAGAGGAATAGGATTGTTGCTACACGTTTTCCAAAACCGTATAAACTAAGGGTGTTGCCCAGCCTCTAGATGGGCTTCCTTCAGATTAGATGTTGTCACGGTACAATCAGCAATGGCTGGGGACATGGGCTGGGCAGGGTCAGGTTGGCCTCTGGACACTCAGCAGGGAGTCTGGGAAGGTGACCAAGGAGGGAGATAGCTCATATAGTTACTTTTTGGTTGAAAAAGGCTATCAAGTTCAGATAAGAAAAATTGGGAAATACCACCACATGCTATGAAGAAATTAGAAATTACCCACAATCCTATCTTATAGAGATAGCTACTAGTAAATGTTTCAGCATGTACTTTCAGTTTTTGTTCTTTGTGCATATCTGTATAAATTTGAGCATTTCATTTTGAAATATACTACATAGAAAAGTGAGTATATAAGGTATATAGTCAGTTTAAAGAATAAAAATTTAAAGAATACATGTATACCTATCACCCTGCTTCAGAAATAGAATATTACCAGTAACTTCGCAGCATCCTGTTTACTTTCACCCAGTTTTACCCTTTGTCTACCCTTCAGAGGTAACCACTAGCTTGGATTTTGTGTTAATCATTCCCTTAATTTCTTTCACGTCTTACCACATTTATATGGTTCTTTAAACAAAATATTAATTATTTCTACCCCTCTTCGAACTTTATATAATGAAATAAACTATGTGTCTTCTTGTGTAACTTGCTTTTTTCACTTACCAGTACATTCTTCATTAACTTTTTATTTTGAAATTCACCAATACATTTTAAAATTTCATTCATGTTGATGAATTTAGCTCTGGTTTATTTTTATTCACTTCTCTATAATATTCTATTTCCTGAATACAGCAAAATTTATTTAACTCAATCTCCTATCCATGGTGATTTAAATATTTCCACTCTTTTTCTATATAAACAAGGCTGCTATAAACATTCTGGTACACATCTCCTGCTGCACATGTTTAAAAGTGTTTCTCAAACCTTGTTGACCATGACCTACAGCAGGAAACACATTGCATATACACACTCAAAACACACACACGTCAAAGCACACATATAACTAAAACAAAAGTTAAATGAAAAGTAATTGCCCTTTCTACTTGCAACACACTTTTTTTCTAGTCTAGTCTAATCTATTCAGTCTTTTTTTTTTTTTTTAAAGTCTGTTTTGCCCCTCTAGATCGGTGGTCTCCAGACTTTAGATGTACTAGAATCACCTGGAGGGCTTGTGAAATGACAAATTGCTGGAACCAACCCCAGAGTTTCTAATACAGGTTTTATGTGGGACCTGAGAATTTGCATTTCTAACAAGGTATCAGGTGAGGCTGATGCTGATGCTCCAGGGACCATCCTTGGAGAACTGCTGAACTAGATTTTTTTTTGCAATTTACTAATTAAGCTACAAACACTCTTCAAGGGTATGTAATTTATAGTGAAATTGCTTAGTCACAATGTAGGTGTATCTCAACACTAGATATATGATTGTTTTCCAAAGTAGTCATATGTATTTAGTCTCTCATCAGAAGAGTATAGGAATTTGACCTACTTCTTTTCTAACACTTGATATTTTCTGACATCTTAATTTTTGCCAATTTTATGAGTATGAAATACTGTTACATCCTGTTTTTTTCACTTCCCCAATTATCAATGCAGTTGCATTCATTTTCAAATGCTTATTGTCTGTCCATATTTCCTCTTATCTGAACTGTTTGTTCCTTTTGTGTATGTGAGTGTGTGTGTGCCTGTTTTCTATTGGGTTGTCTCTTATTGATTGGGACATATAGTCCGAATATTAATCCTTTGTGAGTTATAGGTATTGTAAATGTCTTAACCCAGTTTGTAATTTGACTTTTAACTACCTTTTTTGTGTTATTTGAAGAAGAGAAGGTCTTAATTTTAAATTAATTGAATTTATGAATCTTTTCTTTTATAGTTGGTATTTTTCTATATGTCTTGTTTAAGACATCCTTTCCTACACCAAAGCCACAGAGATATTCTGAATTATCTTCTAAAAGTCATAAATGTGTAAAGTGGCAGAACTTCAGAGAAGGCTCCTTTGTCCAAATCAGGACCCTGATAAGGAAGAAGGACCTGATACTTGGGATTAAGATATCTGAGTGGATGCACTTGAGAATCTTGAATCCTAGATTCTCTTCAACCCTCTGGGCCTGCTCTAGTGGCCCACCCAAACCTGTAGAAGACAGAGCCCCCTTCCTTGCTTGAAGACTATGCAAATACCTCAAATGAGATCAGTACTTTTTAAGACAGACAGTTCCTCCTCTCTTCAGTATCTGACCCCCTTCCCTCCTTGCCACCATATCATAGTATAAGCAGACTGGAGAGGTTCTGGGGCTGCTAAGGGAAGAGAGAGATTATACACCAAAGGAACTATAGGACTTGGTTTACATAAACTAACAAGAAGCAGTTAACACTGAGGGAGCAAAAACAATGGGGAAAAATATAAAGCAGTCTGAGAGTGTCAATTTTGGAGCATTCTGCTGTGATAGAGAATTTAACACCCTGGCTTGGGCCCTGGAGGTTTGCTTTAATATGTTGGTAAGATGGCTCTTGAAGGCTTGGTAAATGAGATAGTTCTTATAAATAAAGTAGAGATGCCAGAACTGATATGGAAAACTGTGGAGGAAGCAATCAAAAGGCTCAGAAGAATGGGCATGCATGAATGGACCTGATAGTTGACAGTTTTCCTTGGGAGGTCCCAAAGGTCCCTCCATTTACCAAGTTGATGAGGAATGTGCTAGTGAGGGAGCCAGTACATTGTTGGAAGACTCAGAAGTGGTTTATATGATATGGGATGCTATTGTGAAACTTAGCTCCCTAGTAAGAAGGAGGATGATAGGGCCCTGGAATAGCAGAGGAAAAGTGATAGCATTTCATTTTCATAACCAAGGTAGGCCTAATTACTGTAATGGACAGTTGGGTTAGAATGGCAGTCAGGAGATCCTGATTCACAGGGATATGTGGAGACGACCCATAGCACATGGGTTTCCTAAGGTCAAGATAGATGAGCAGCCACCAAGGGAACTGCTTAATAGATACAATCAAAAGAGATCACGAAGGGATAACTAGAATGCTGGGGTCAGCTTCTGCAAAGGCAAAATATGACTCCTTGTCCAATTTCCATACATGAGCCAGTTCTCATACTCTGAACCAGAGAGTAGATGAGAGATCATAGCCCATGAAGAAGCACCCTGCAACACCACGGTAAATGTATATAGTTGTGATTCACCAAGTCATTCCCAAAAGGATCTACAGCTATGTACTTAGGTGACCATACACTGGGGAAAGGAGAATATTTTTGAGAGCTGTTGGATACTAGGGTCTTAATTGATGTTAAGACCTGGGGATCCAAGTCACTATCATGGCATTTCTATCAGAAGAGGGGCACCATGTTTTGTTTCTTGTAAATAGGTTTCAGCTAGATATTAAACATGCCCAGTCTGACAGTTTTGTCTTTTAACTATTGAGTTGAGTCCACTTATATTTTTATGATTATTGATGTATTTTAATTCATTTTTACTATCTTATTTTGTACTTTCTATTCTGTTCTGCCTTTTTTCCCCTTGATTTTCTATTTTTTTCTTCCTTTATTTGCCTTATTAAAATTAAGTTGTTTCTCCCTCATAGCATTGTTTTTTCCTATGCTACTTTGGAAGCTATAAATTCTCTCTGTATTGTTTTAGCAGCTAGCCTAGAAATTTTAGTATGCATATGTCTAATCTTTCGACCTTTTTCCAAAAGAATTTAGCACATTTTAACTCCAATATCCCTCTCCCAATTATGTTTTCCCCCACCCAGGATTTTAGTTTTTAGGTCTTCCAGCAGTGTTCATTTAGATTTATCCATATATGTTTAATTTTCTTTGTTCACCATTGCTTTTCCATCATAGATTTCTTTTCTGGAATTATGTCTTTCTTTTAATAATATGCATTTTAAAAGTTTCTTTAGGGAGGTTATGTTGGCAGCAAACTCTCAGTTTTGTCCAGAAATGTTTGTTTTTGTTTTTGAACCATAAATTTGCTGGGTATTCAATTTAGTGTGCACACACACACACATGCAATTTTTTAATCCTGAGTTTTATTTAGCATAATAATGTGATTTGAACATTATATACGCTCCCCAAATAATCTAAAAAATGATTTAGTGACTGTTTAATATTCCATTGTATGGATAAACTATAATTTATTTAAATCATCTCCAAATATTTATTATGCAGCAGTTTCCAACTTTCTACTATTATAATTAATACAGTAGCAAACAACCTTATACATAGATTTTTGTCCACACCTCTCAATAGTTCTCTAGGGAATACTACCAGAAGTGGAATTTCTGGGTCAGAATATGTCAGCTTTATAAATTTAAATTAATTTTATTCCTCCCCCCACCACACATCTCCACCTGAGGCTTTGGAACCACTATTTAAATTAAAAGTTTTACTCATATCAAAGTAACACCTGCACATCAAATAGTATGGAAGGACTTAAAATAAGAAGGAATAGACTCCTTTCCCTACCTCTTTCTTCTATGTCCCACTCTCCACTAAAAGGACTTTTAATTATTTTTGGACATAGTTCTGCTAGTCACATCAATACTTCAAAATGGTTTGCTTGTTCTATTTCATCATTTTGTTATTTCTTTCCACTTCGTAAATGAAAATTTTTGCACCTTCTTCCTTTCCTCTCTTCTTTTCCCATTCACCTTTCACTTTCTGCCTGCTATGAATCCACATTCATACTTTAATAAGATGCAAATTCTGTTGTAAAACATAGTTAAACATTCTAGAAGCTGATTCTAAATGCTGAAAACACTAACCTTTACTTGATTATGACTATGTAAATCTTCACTGTAGACCTAGGCAGTATGTTATGCTTACACTGCTTTTCTCTGGCTTTGTACCTCTTTCACTGAACCCTCTCAACTTTTTTCATTGCCTCCTCCTCCTTTATCTTATGTCTAAATGTTGGGGGACCCCAAGGTTTGTTCCTGAGTCTTCCATCCATTCTCCGCTCCACCTCCACTTACTTCCTAGGCAGTTCCATACAGTTCAATAGATTTAATCCTGTCCAAATGCTAATGAACCCCAGGTGCAGCTTTTTACCCTTGTTCTCACTCCTGAGCTCTAGGCTTGACTTACTGACATACTGGATTTACATTAAGCATTTTAAACTTTTGTTGAATACATTTCCTGATGTTATCCTGAGCCATTCCTCACCCTATCTTTTCCTCTTCAGAAAATGGTATCACTCTCCACTTCTTGGATCAAGATGAAACCTAGTAGTAAGTTATCTTTGAGTCTCTGCTTTCCTCACTTACATTTCCAATATATCAACAAATCCCATCACCTCCAAAATATACACTGTCTGTTTATATCTCTCTGTTTCCACTACTACCACCATCATTTATTGCCTGGACTACTCCAACAGCCTCTTAGTTGGTGGAGACTTTTTAAAATCCAATCTCCATACAGCAGCCAGAGTGTTCCTTTTCCAAATGTGAATCAGACCATGTCTCTGTCTTGAGTTAAGGCCTTCATGGGCTTCTTAGTCCAAACCCAAACTCCTCATGATGGTCCACAAGATATTTCCTCCCTGCCTATCTCTCTGTTCTCATCCCTTGTTACCTTCCCTAAACTACATTTCCTATGTGAATATTCTTCTAGACAATTATCAAGTGAAAATTATAAGAAAAACTATTGCAGATATTTCTTCCAGGAAGACAAAGGGATGATAGGGAATTGCTCACAGGAAAGTAAACACATTTACTTCAAATATTTACCCATTTACCCATTACTGCTTGCTGTGTGAGCAGTGATGTGATGGTAGGAGTTATTGCTTTAAAGACGAATTGGGCAGAACTTCAGGGAGTTCACTGCCAGGTGTGGGAGACAGACCTTTAAAGGTTTATTAGAATATTGTGAAAACTGCCAGTATTGAGTGTGAACTCTACAAAAGTGAAAAAGATATGTCCTTTCTGTTAGTTCAAAAACTACAAGAAAAAAAAAAAAGAGGAAGAAGGGAGAAGTAAGCAGGCATATTTTGAGATTTTGAGCACCTATTTGCATGACAGACCCAGTGTGATTTATGCAATTGACTCCTTTTGCTATCCATTAGATTCCTATGTTAGAGAACAGAAAAATTTGTGATGGGCCCTGGAGCATAGGTAAAAATTCATTCTTAAGAAAAGGGAATCCCTTTCCAGGTAGAAGGCATAGAGAGTGCCATGGGATCAAGGTGAAGAAATAGTAATTTCTTTGAAGTACTGGAAGTTGTTGGTAATGCTGAGTTCGTTTAGAAAGACCCAGAGTTCTCTTATTTATATAACTGGCTAGATAGCAAAGCCATCAAATGGTATAAGAAAAGAGTAAGTTCAGTGGGAAAAACTAGATTTTGAAAAAGACTGAGTTTGAGGTGACTTTACACACATGCACCAACACACACGGAAATGTCCAATAGAAAGATAGGCCTGGAGCTCAAGAGAGAGCTTTTGCATTGGAGAAATAGATTTTTGAAACTTCAGTGTATTTTAATTTATTCAGAATTGGAATATAATCACTTTGCATGGAATGTAAGCATTATGAAAAAATTATTTTTTCATTTTTCCTCTTCATTACCTTCTGATTTATGGGAGAGGGAGAGAGGGAGAGAGAAGAGAGGAAAAGAGGAGAGGGAGAGAGCGACAGATCTGCTGGTGCCTTTTTCTGAAGGAGCATATGGCATCTGTTTAGGTAGAGCATAGGTTTCTGGTCTCTTGGTTAAGTGTTCATATCTATGACTAAGAGAGATTCAGAAACAATTGGAAAATAACTTCCAGTTTCTGCTCAGAGTTTTGTTCCAATGCCTGAGGATTATAGGAAGCACACTCTTAATCCAACAATTTACGATGCCTAAAAGTTATTGGAAAACATAATGGAGCACTTGGACTTCCTTTGCATCTGGGCTTCATAAAAAAAAAATCACAGAGAGTATAGCACTACGGGATGATAAAATATCGAGGTATCATAGAAATATGTTATTCTAAAGGCTTCTAATTACACCAATAATCAATCCAAGACTTTTTACCACAGTCTCCATGTCCCTGCAGGATCTGAGTCCTACCTAACTCTTTTATCTCATCTCCTACCATGCATACAGCGCACTATGCTATAGCCTCACTGTTTTTGTCCCCTGAACTATACCAAGCTTGTTCCTGCCAGGTACTTGCTGTTGCCCTTGCTTGGAATGCCTTCCCTTGGTTCTTTACAATGGCCTAGTTCCTTCTTATCTGTCTCAGTGCAAATGCCACCTCCTCAGAGCAACTTTACTTCACCCATATCTAAATCATATCCTCCTTATGTTGCTTGCACATAGCACCTTATTTGGTTTATTACACTTGTGAATACCCAAGTTTATCTTATTTATTTAATTATACACTTGTCTGTCTTATTCATTGCTTTATTTCCAGCACCAAGATCCTTGCCTGATATACTTATTGAATGAATGAATGAATGAATGCTTGGGATGCTAGCTCAACTGAAAGAATCTGGATGGACCCTGAGGCTATCATCTCATGATCAGGAGAATGAGGCTAGCCAGACAGTGCTTGAAGGGACTCCTGCACTGACAGGGAATCTAGAAAACCTCTCCAGCCATGCACACTGGTATCACAGAATTGCTTAGGCAAATGAATAAAAGACAATAACAATTAAAGGAGAAGCAGGTACTGATTACAGCAACATGTATTGAGTGCTCACCGTGTGCCAGGCTCTGTGCTGTTTCACATAAACTCTCATTTCATCCTCACACCTAGTGAGATAGGGACTATTAATCCTACTTTACATATGAAAAATCAAGTTTAAGGCAATTAAGTAATTAGCCCAATGCTACTCACTGCTAACTGAGGTAGAATTCAACTCAGGTCAGTTTTACTCCAGAGCTTTGAATCTTAACACTAGAGTATTCTGCATTAATTTTTTTTTTTGGAAAACACAAAACAGAAATTGTACTATTGGAATATAGGGATCAGATGCCCCTGAATTCTACCTTTTAGTAAATCAGTTTTGTATTAGTTTATCGCCTGAGCCTTTGGCTCCTGAGCTCTAAAATACAAATGTTTTTTTCTGAAGAACAATAAAATCTGCTCTCTAGATAGTTGGCTGGTCAAAAATTACACCCACCCACATATTAGGGTATCAGTAAATATACCCCACTTACATCTCTTCTGAATATTCCTATAAACTCGGTATCAGATATTGTAATAGATGATATCTAGTCTTGCTCAACCATGAACTCCTCATCCAACACTTTCCTTTGGGCATAGATTACACCTGGCCCTTTGCTGTAGGCATAGAGGACTTTTGAAGAGGGTTGTGTCAGGTCAGCTTTCTTTCCCCCAGTAGACTGTGAGCTCCCTGAGAGCAGGAAATCCAAGACTAAGTTGATCGCTGGCACTTCAGACACAGAAAAGAACACAAAAGGTAATAGTCAGACAAGGCTGTTAATCATGCCTGGCCTGAGTTTTCTTAATTATAAAGTGAGAAAATTAGATCTTTTGATTAGATTCAAAGACCTTTATCTTTTAAGATTCATCTTTGTATAATTCTGTGGATAGGAAAATACGGATTTAAAAAACTGTGGGAGGTGAATTGTGATCTGTAACTTTAGTGTGAATAATTTTTCTCATTTTAAAGTTGACTTGTGAACCCACTACTGGCACGTGCAATGTGGAGGGACGGCAGCCATGTATTGTGGGTTAATGGCGAGCATCGATTTTGAAGAACTTGGGTTTGAAATCAGGCTTTGCTATTTATGACTTCGTGTCTTTGGGCAAGATGTTTAAAACTTTGACCCTTATCAATAAAATGGGATTAATAAGTTTTATGGTTGTTAGGTATAAAATAGCTGGCACATAAATAGGTTCTTAATATATTTTACTTCTCTTCTTCTCCTGAGTTCTAAATAGACTTTTCCCTCTCAAATGACACTTCAGTTAGTAGAAGGTTGTGATAGAAAAAATTAATTGTCTCCAATGTCCATTTCCCTCTTCTTCCTTTTACTAATAGAATACCCTGGGTTTTTCTTGGCACTTTTTTCACCCAGATAGAGCTTACATTTTCCAGCAAACCTTACAACAAATGTTGTTTGTGATTAAGTTCTGCATCAGTGGTATGAGAGTGGAAATGATATGAGCAACTTCTGTGTAACATCCTAAAAATAAAGCCCCTAATCCCTCACTTCCTCTTTCTCCTTCCACAGGCTTGAATGTGTACATGGTGATCGTGACTCAGCACTGACCCCGTGGAGCAGGGGATGGCCAAGAAACAAGACAGATGGGTTCCAGGGCCTTGGATACTCATGGAGCAGGGTTTCTCTACCCCCCTTGACTGGTGTACCTCAGAATTTCATGTGAGAAAAGTATGCCTTCTCTCTTGTTTAAACCACTGCTGTTTTTGTTTTTTTTTTTCCTCTCTGTTAAAGCAGTCAAACAAATATCCTTATTTATATTAGGATAAGCTATATAAATTGCTTGTTTAGTTGGCTAAAATGTGTCTGAAGTAGGTAACGCTTCATCAGTAGAAGGTGCTGAGGGATATTGCAGGAGGAGAGAGTTTATGTTACTGGTTCTAGAGGCTGCATGGTTGGTCAGTCGTGCGAGAGTGAGGACATCAGAGGTGCTCTAATACAGCTATGTGGCGGGAAGACATGACATCCTTCGTAATGTTGCAGCTCTGGTCTGGCCTGGCCATCACCTTCATGTGGCTTCCCTAATGTGGACACCACGTGCTCCAGGCCTTCTGCCCACAATGGCACTTTGACTTTTCTGTGTGGCACATAATTGGGCCATGCTTTTTTTTTTTTCCCTCACCATTTCTCTGCCTATTTTTGACTGGAGAGTTCATCCCATTTACATTTAAAGTCACTACTGATAATATAGGACTTTCTTCTGCCATTTTGCTACTTAGCCTTTGTTAGTCTTACACCTTTTTTGTCTCTCAATACTTCTGTTAATGCTTACTTTTATCCTTATTTGATTCTTTGCATTGTATCATATTGAGTGACTTCTCTTTTCTTTCTGGAAATGTTTTTCATCTATTTTCATTGTGGTTACCATGGGGTTAAAATTTAACATCCTAAATATATGACAACCATATTTGGTTTGATACCAACTTAACTTCAATAGTATATACATATACTTTTCTGATACCCTTATGTCCCACCAGCTATTCTTTTGCACTTTTTACCACTTATATCATCATACATTGTACGTCCAAAATCATAGATTTATCATTGCTTTTTCTGCATTTGCATTTTAGCACCTGTAGGAAGTAAGAAATGGAGTTACATACCAAACAATGTACTAATAATACCGGCATTTATAATTACTCAATCGGTTATCTTTACTGCAAGTCTATATTTCTTTATGCCACTTTGAACCACTGTCTAGTGTCCTTTCCTTTCAGTCTGAAGAACTTGTTTAGCATTGCTTGTAGGGCAGATGTAGTGGTGATGAACTTTCTCAGCTTTTGTTTATGAGGGAATGTTTTAATTTCTCTCTCATTTTTGAAAGAAATTCTCACCAGATATAAAATTCTTGGTCGGCAGTTGTGTTGTTTCAGCACTTTAAGTATCTCAACCCACTGCCTTCTTGCCTCCATGGTTTCTGATGAGAAACCGGCACTCAATCTATTGGGACTCCCGGGTACACAACACATTGCTTTTCTCTTGCAGCTTACAGAATTCTCTCCTTGTCCTTTGCATTCAATAGTGTGATCAGGGCATATTTTTCTTCAACTTTTTCCTCTTTGGTGTTCAGTGGGCTTCTTGGATGTGCATGTTCACATCTTTTGCTACATTTGGGAAGTTCTCTGTCATTATTTCTTTGAATGTTCCTTCCTCCCCTTTCTCTCCTTCTCCTTCTAGGACTCCCATAATGTGTATATTCATAAATTTGATGGTGTCCTGGAGGTGTCATAAGCTATTTTTGCATTTATAATTCTTTTTCTTTCCACTCCTCAGTCTGACTCATTTGAAGTGTTTTGTCTTTAGTTCACTGATTCTTTCTTCTACCAGCTCCAAACTGCTCTTGAAACCATCCTGGGAATATTTCATTTCATTACTGTAGTCTTAAACCACAGTAGTTTTGTTTAGTTCCTTTTTAAAATTTTTTTCTCTTTACTAAGATTCTCATATTGCTCATTCATTATTTTCCTGATATCCTTTAGTTCTTTTTCTGTATTTTCCTTCATCTCTGAGAATTTTAAAGATACATTTTTTTAAAGGCTTTATTTGGTAGGTACACATTCTGATCTTCTGTTGGTGTTTTCTGGATTTTTATTCTCTTCCTTCGGATGGGCCACCACTGCCTGTTTCTTTGTTTTTCCTGTGTTCTTTTGTTGCACACTTTACATTTTAATATTTCAAAATGGTATCTCTGGGATTTATTCCCTGAGAAGCCTGTTTCTTGATTTGGTAACCAGCTGGTGGTAAGACAGATTTTCTTGAGCTTCAGCTCTCCTGACAGGAAGGCAATTGCAGAGTGCTGGGTTTTCCTTATCTTTCTGGACCTGTGTCTTGTCCTGGGCTTTTGCTTGTTAGTTGTTTTGGAGTTCACCTGTTTGTAGGAGTTTGGTTGTCCCCTGTTTCCTAGGAGACAAACCTCTCTCTCCTAGGTGTTTGAAGCTGGCAATCCTTTGCTCCAGATTTTCCATCTCTATAGTCTCTTACACTCCTTTTGTTGTCTCAAGCTGCTTTTGCCTGGACGGAAAATTACGGGAGGAGGGCATGCTGGAGAGGACTTTACAAGTCAGTCTTTCCTAGACAACACAGGGCTAGGGACTCACAAAGTGAGCACAGACCAGCTCCAAAGTGCTCTGGGGACAGGGTCAGGAAGGGTGCCAAGAGCATCTTCCATGGCTTCTAGTGCTCAGTTTTCTTGAACTCCCCAGAAAATGCAGCTCTTCACTGCCCTGAGGAAGCTTTAGCATCTTTAAGTCTCTGCCCTGGCTGGGGCAGGTTGAAACAATGGCTGCCTTCAGAGCCACGGCCCCAGTGATACAAAGTTGATGAAAGCCAAGGTCAGTGATCAGCCATGCCCACCCTGGTCTTGGAGAAGAGGATTTTTATGGCCCTTTCTGTCACCACTGAGCTAGCCAGGGGCTGGACCCCACAGGGACCTGTTGTATAAATGGGGAACGGGCACCAGTAACCACTGTGTGGGGAGAGCAATTTACTCTTCTTTACTGTAATTTATCAGCATTTTCTTCTGGCTCTTCCCTGGATGCTATTCAGTGCTTTTCTTGCCTCCAGAGTTTCCAGCATGTTCAGTAGTTGTTCTGATGAAAAGACTGAGTCCTGGAGCTCCTACTTTGCTATCTTCCCACCCATCCTCCCCTTATATCTTATAATTCTTTTATCACTGCTTAATGATTCTTTATATTAAATTCCTTTGAATCATGTTATGGTTTCTGTCTCTTGTTTGGACTCAGGCTGAAACACTGGAAAACAAACTTTAGGGGATGCTGTAGAGGTTTTCAAGCATTAGATTCTTCTGAGGAAAGAGTTGACTTAATGACCATTTCTAATTTCTTAAACCAAGCCTACTTGTTTTTCTGACTTCCTTTTTAAATGACGGAGACAAATCTGGCTTCAAGATGATCACTGATAGCAGTTGATAATAGCTTTATTTACTGTGGCCATAGCAATCACCAGCACTAATGATAATTAATTTGAGAGAATTAGAGGATTGATTTATTTAATGAAACTACAGGTAATTGTGAATTTCTTTATTAATGACATCAGGGAAATGAAGCCTGTTAACATTTAAAATTGTTTGTAGTGGACATGTACATCTTTCAAAAGCAAAAAATCTTATATTCTCATCCATTTCCTTACATTGGAAATGAATGTTTTAGTTTATTGCTTTCTTCTAATTACTGGATCCACATCTATATTTGTTTGGTGAACAAATTGGCACAGAATTTATTTGTTCATTTTGGTCTTCTTCAAAATGTGGTAGGGGTGTGGACACTGAATTTAAATTAATTGAGCTGCTACCATGTGCCAGGTTGCTGTATTTTATTTGATATTTGTATTAGTTACCTGTTGCCACAATAATGCTACAGAATGCACTACACCAAAACTGGGTGATGTAGCAGAATAAGCATATGTTTAGGTTACAGTTCTGCTAGTTGGCCTTTGGTTGGCCTCACCAGGGAGGTTTTTATGGTCTTTGTTCATCCTGGCCATCTAACTGGGGGTTGACTAGCTGTCGGATGACATAAGATGGCTTCAGCTAAGGCAATTCAGCTTCACACCTACTGCATTTGCTTTTTTTTTTTTAATTTTTTTTTATTATTTTTTTTTATTATTTTTTAAATCTTCATTTTATTGAGATATATTCACATACCACGCAGTCATACAAAACAAATCGTACATTCGATTGTTCACAGTACCATTACATAGTTGTACATTCATCACCTTGCATTTGCTTTTCATTCTTCAAGAGGCTAAACTGGGCATTTCTCAGGTTGATTACAGAGAACAAAAGTGAGAACAAGTGGAAAAATATAACTGCTTTTCCAGTTTCTGCATGCATCACATATACTAATCCTATTGGTCAAAGCAAGTTACCTGACCAAGCCCATAGTCAGAGTGGGAAGGCTTGGAAACGCAGATGTAGGAATCAGGGCCATTATTTTCCCTCAGTCTACCACAAGGCCAAAACAAACCCCTCAGTGACATGGATATTATTTTTGTCATTTTACTCATGAGGGGGAAAAGTGAAGTTCAGCTGGATGTTAGTCTCCACATATCTATTTGCTTCTTATCTGAAAACATTGCTTAACAGAAATGAGAGGTTAAGAGAATATTTTTATATTTAATTTTCAAACATTTGTGTTAGAGTTGACCTAGCATAGTGGCTAAGATATTAACTCTTGGCCTTAGCCTGCCTGAGTCCAAATCTCAGCTTCAACACTGGATGTGTTATCTTGGGTGAGTTATTTACCCCCCTCTATACTTGCTTTCCTGTACAACATGGGAATAGTACATACCTCACAAGCTTGTGAAGGGGTTCAATTCTGTAATAGCTGTAAAGCTTGGAATACTGCCTGGGGCCCAGTAAACACTAAACTGTTTGCTGTAACAGCTACAACAACAATAACTATTATTATAATCTTTTCTCATTTAACCTGTGAGATCTATTTAAAATAAAATAATTTTTCTTTGATGCCAGTGTCATTACCTGGTGGTCAGGGGGATGAGCAAGCTTTGGTTGTCAGCATAACAACATATTAACTGGAACTCTTGCAGAAGACAAATAATCCACTAAGAAAATCTCAACTTTTAATTAATATCTTTTATAAAATCATAGTATTTCAAATCTTAATTTTCTGTAACTATATGTTTATAAGAGCATGGGTGATAGTGTCAATCAATTCCTTGGACTGTTTCCATGGCTCCAAACTGATTTTTCAGCCTCTAGTGTTCCCCCTATCCAAACCATTTAACGAATTTAGGTAAGATTTATATTCTGAAAAATATTGGTTTCATCATGTTATTCCTCTACTCAAGCTTTCAGTGATCTCTAGGCCCTACGGGATAATATTCCAACTTCTTATTCTAGCATGCAAGACAGGCCACAGAATGATTGACTCATTTCTCACAATTCCCTATATAAATGCTTGACACAAGGCGACAGACGAGTCTGCTTGCACTTTCATCACGACTTGCATATTCCTAATTACATTATTTTGTGCACATTTGTTTTCCAACATGCATTTCTCCTCCCATTTTTCTCCATTTAAGGAATTGTTAGCCATCTTTCCTTCGTAACAGCATTGGGATTCGGTGCCTTGGGTGTAAGTGTGTCTTTTGATTCATCAGTTTTAGACATTTTCTATTGATTTCATGTTAGGGAAGATAACAACTTAGCTCTGTCACAGCACCATACATTTGCTTCTTTTACCCCATCTTTCTAATATAGTTTTGATACAATTATTGTTAAATAATAAATCAGATATTGTCGTTACGCTATGCTTAATATAAATTCTACCCCTAGCTGAGTGTTGTAATAAACTACAATTATGTACCCTTTTCATAAAGGTGATAATAATTTCCTTGCCTACTTACTTGCATGGTTTTCTTTTATTTCTCTTACTTTACAGGAATTTCTCAGTACAATTTTCCACAGGCTCAATCACTTCTGATCATCTATCAGTTCCAGTATATGATTCTGTCTGAATCATGCCTTCAGGAGCCATCAGTTCTCTGGTCTCGTCAGGCTGTTCCCTTGGCCAGCTGTGACATTTTCATCTTAGGTCTTCTCTTTGTTATTTTTAGAATTTTCTTTGCCTTTCTCCTAGAAAAGACTCTCAGATTCTTGGATCTCATGTTTTCTGCTTTCTTGGTTCAAGTCTTATTTTGATGGTGTAGGTTCTGCAAATGTTTTGTCAGGTTAGAAGATGGTATAATGGCAGAGGGCACGGTGATGACGGCATCCAACCTGCCTATCGCACGTTTCTGCTTTCCAGTCTGGAGTGGTTGTCCTTTGCATCTGGTGCCCAGTTGTCATCTGGATACTCCCTACAATGATCTTGGAGATTCTATTTGCTTTTCCTCTGTGTGGTGTCTCTTTTCTTCTTCATTCTATGTCTTCCCCTTTTGCTGGGGATGTCACAGACACATGCTCAGCAGCCATCTCTCAGCCCTCGCCTATCCTCCACCTCCTCTTCTACCATGTGATGATGCTTCAGTCTGTTTCCATTCCACAACCCAGGGGAGATGTTAAGTCTAATGAAAAGCCCCAGCCAGACCTTAAACCAGGATACTGGGAGCAAGCAGCCCCAGATGCTTATCAGGGCAGGAATTCTCAGGACAGGGACCCCTGTGCCAGGGTAAATAAATACTTCACACTCAAACAGCACAATGTCTCTCCCCTCTGACAAGAAGTGGGACATGCAGAACTGCCATCCACCAACCCTGACAAGAGCAGTTTGGCCTCCCCGGGAGACTGGCCAAGATGGGATCTCTTCTGCTGCTCTTTTGGACCCCTTGTACTATGTGAGAAATAAAGCAGTCATTTGCTGAAAATTTCTGCTGTGCCTGAGCCTGTGTTCCCAGGACTCACTGTGTAATAACTCACGCCACACCTTTCTTGTTTAGGTCTAAGATATCCTCTGATAGCCTTTTTTTCTCTTTTTTAAATTATGGTAAAATATATATATAACCAAAATTAATCATTTTAACCATTTTGAAGTGTATAATTCAGTGGCATTAAGTATACCCACAGTAAAGTACAACCATTATCACTATTTTCAGAATTGTTCATCATCCCCCAAAGAAACTTTCTCCCTATTAGGCAATAGCTCCCCATTGCACCCACCCCCTGGCCCTTGGTAACCTCTATTCTACTTCTTTCTATCTCTGAATTGGAGTCATTTACAATATTTGTCCTTTTGTGTCTAGATTATTTCCTTTAGTGTAATATTTTCAGGGCTCATCCATGTTGCAGCATGTATCAAAATGTCATTCCTTTTCATGGCTAAAGGAATCCATTAAATGTATTTACTACATTTTGTTTATCTAGTCATCTGTTGAAGAACACTTGGGTTTTTTCCACCTTTTCACCCCTGTGAATAATGCTGCTATGAATAATGCTGGTGTGTAAGGCTGCTTGAGTTCCTGTTTTCAATTCTTTCAGGTATATACATACAGTGGAACTGCTGGGTCATAAGGTACTTCTATGTTTAACATTTTGAGGAACAGCTAAACTGTTTTCACAATGGCTATCCTATTTTATATGCCCGCCAACAATGTGTGAAGGCTCCAATGTTTCTGCATACTTGTCAGCACTTGTAACTTTCAGTTTTTTTTTTTGTAATAGCCATCCTAGTGGGTGTGAAATGGTATATCATTCACTTCCCTAATGCCTAATAATGCTGAACATCTTTTCATGTGTTTTTTTGGCCTTTTACATATCTTCTTTGGAGAAACGTCTACTCAAATCCTTTGCTCATTTTTAAATTGGGTAGTTTTTTGTTGTTGAGTGTAAGAGTTCTTTATATATTCTGGATATTGACTGCTAATCAAAAATATAATTTGCAACTATATTCTCCCATTCTACGGGCTACCTTTACACTTTCTTCGTAGTGCCTTTGATGCACAAAAGTATTTAATTTTGATGAAGTCCAATTTATTTTTTGTTTGTTTGTTGCTTGTGATTTTGATGTCATTTTTAAAGAATTCATTGCCCAATGCAAAGCCATGAAGATTTTCCCGTACGATTTCTTCTAAGATGTTTAGGGTTTTAATTCTTAAATTTAGATCTTTGTTCCATTTTGAGTTAATTTTTGTATATGGTTTAAGATAATGGTCCAAATTCATTCTTTTGCATGTGAATATCCATTTTCCCAGAACCATTTGTTGAATGGCTGTGGCACCCTTATTGAAAATGGATTGACTGTAATATGAGGGTTTATTTCTGGACTTTATCATTGATCTGTATGTCTATCATTATGCTAATACCACACTGTTTTGATTATTGTAGCTTTATAGTAAGTTTTGAAGTCAAGAAGTATGAGTTCTCCAACTATGTTCTTTTTAAGAATTGTTTTGGCTATTCAGAGCTCCTTGCAATTCCATATGCATTTGAGGATCATTTCAGCAAAATTATCTCTGATATTGACTGGGATTGCATTGAATCTGTAGATTGCTTTGAGTAGTATTGTTATACTAACAGTATCGAGTCTTCCAATCCATGAACATCAGATGCCTTTCCATTCATTTAATTTCTTTAATTCCTTTCAGTGATGTTTTGTAGTTTTCAGTGTATATTTTTCAACTCCTTGATTAAATTTATTACTAAAAATTTTATTTGTTTTGATGCTATTATAAATGGAATTGTTTTCTTGATTTTCTTTTCAGATGGTTTGTTGCTAGTGTATAGAAATACAATTATTTTTTCATGTTGCTTTTGTATCCTACAACTTTGCTGACTTTGTTTAATAGCTCTAACAGCTTTTTTTTGTGGATTATTTAGGGTTTTCTACATATAAGATCCTGCTGTCTATAAAAAGTGGGAATTTCCCTTCTACTTTTCCATTTTGGGTGCTTTTTGTTTCTTTTTCTTTCCTAATTGCTCTCATTAAAACTTCCAGTACTATGTGGAAGAGAAATGACTATAGCCTATTAGGAAAGGGTGCCTAAAAGGTCAATTTTAGTGACTTTTCATGTCTGAAATTGTTTGGCTCAATATAGATTTCTAAATGGGAAATAATTTTCCTTCCTGCTTTTGAAGAAATTTCTCCACTCTTTCCTTGCCATGAGTGTGGACACACAAAGGACAAGAAATCAAAATGGCTTCAGACCTTGTAGCCATTTTGATTTCTTGTCCTTTGTATGTGATTCCTTTTTTGTCTCAGGTTGCTTTTAGGATCTTCTCTTTGTCACTAGTTCTTTGAAATTTCATCATGATGTTTTGTGTGTGAATTTATCTTGACCCATTGCGTGGGATTCCCTTTGACCTTTTCTATCTTGATTTTCATGTTCTACAATTTGAGGAATTTTAAAAATATATTTTATTGATAATTTCTTTCTTTTCTTTCTCTTTTCTCTATTTTGGAACTCCTATTGCCCAGATTGCTCTTACTTTCTTACCCTTTTTTTTTTCTCTTGTTTCCCATCTCTTTTCACTTTTTACCTGTTTCTTAGCCTATTTTCTCTTGTTTCCCATCTCTTGGTCATTTTGCTCTGCTGTCTGGGAAATCCCAACTCTTGCTTTCAGACTTTTTACTGAGCTTAAAAAATTTCTGTTCCCATGTTTTTAATTTCCAAGAGCACTTTTTTTATTTTTTGAATAATCTTTTTTCTTTCTTAAATAAAATCCTGTTCCTGGTTCCATGGATGACCTACTTCTCACCCCTCTGAGGATATTAACAATCGATTAAAACATTTTTTCCTTCTCTTTTCACAGTTTCTGTTCCCTACAAGTTGCTTTTTTCTGTTTATTTTCATCACTATTTTCATATTAGTATTCCTCAGCCTTAGTTTTCTGCTTTTGACTAAGAATGAGGGAGTAAAAAGCACATTAGAACCTCCGGCATGTAGGCAGTGCTTGTGGACTCTGAGCTTCTCTGATGTAGTATGATCTGAATGCCTCCAAAAGATATGTCTGTGTCCTACCCTCTGGACCCTGTGATCCCGTGAATGCTAATGTATTTGGAAAATATGTAATTTAGTTAGGGATCATGAGATGAAGAGGTCACCCTGGAAAATCCAAGTGGGCCCTAAATCTAAAAACAAGTATTCCTATAAAAGAATGGCAAAGGGAGATTTGAGACAGACAGAAGAGGAGAAGACACAGACAAACAGAGGAGAAGGCACTACAAAGATGGAACGGAGAAAGATGTGGCTACATGTCAAGAAATGCCAATATATGCCAGAAGCTGGAAGAGACAAGGAACAGAATCTTCGCTGGAGACTCTGGAGGGAACACGGCCTACCAACACATTGATTTTGGACACTGACCTTCAGAAGTGTGAGAGAATACATTTCTATTGTTTTAAGCAACTCAATTTTTGGTAATTTATTACAACATCCATAGGAAACTAATATATTGGGGTAAGAAATTTGTTGCAGAAAAACCATGTCATTATCTCTAGATCTTTCCTCTGGGCTAGTCAGAGAGTCTCTTCCAATCCCCTACCAGGAGGTTGAAAGTCCAGCTGGGTGCTGAGTGGAGAAACAGTGTTGGGGGATCCCAGAATTTAACATATATATGGTGTGCTGGTTTGAAGCTACTGTGTAGTCCAGAAAATGCCATGTTCTTTTAATCCACTCCTGTGGGTGCAGACCTATTGTGGGTGGGACCTTTAGATTAGGTTGTTTCAGTTGAGATGTGATCCACCCAATTCAAGGTGGGTCTTAGTCCTTTACTGGAGTCCTTTATGAGAGGACAAAGGACACAGAAAAAGCCCAGACTGCTGAGAGAGAAACACCCAGAGAAGAGCCCTGGAGAGAGCGCAGGGAGAGAAACACAGCTGGAGAGCATGGAGATAAAAGCGCCAGAGATGCTTAGAGAGGAGGCCACTGAAACTAGAAGCTGAAAGCAACGAGACCCAGGAGAGAAGGACCAGCAGACACCGGCCATGTGCCCTCACATGTGACAGAGGAACCCAAGATGCCAGCAGCCTGTCTTCAAAGTCCAGGTATCATCCTGTTGATGCCTTAATTGGGACATTTTCATGACCTTAGAACTGTAAATTTTTAAACTAATAAACTCTTATTGTAAGAGCCAAACAATTTCTGGTATATTGCATTCTGACAGCTTTAGCAAACTGAAACATATGGTTACTTAATTCCATAAGTTATTGTTTTGGTTAAGGTATCACATTTTAATTTATGCCTATCAACTCCTATTTTTTAGACCCTTCCCCCCTTTTCTTTACTCTCTCCAAAGAACAAATATCCTGCCTTCCTCCCTGTGGAGTGGGGGAGGTTATTTAAGGACTTGTTTTCCACAGCTTTTATCCTATTCTCTTTATTTTAGTTTCTTCTTCACTCTGAGTTCCTGAGGTATTTTGTGCTGCCATTTCCTGAGCTTTCTGGAGTTCTGTGGTGTTAATAAATTTATTAATTCTCAGCTTTCCCCTCCCTCTGATAGTTTGGACTTCATCTGTCTTGGACCTCTCAATCAGCTATCACTTGTCTACCTGCACTTTAGTTCCAAAATTTTGCTGCTGCTATTCCTCTCGCATTTCGCTTTCCTTGTTGGTTTATGATTTCAACAATTTTTTTTATTACAGTTTGTATTTTGAGAAAGCAGAAAAATTAATCTTAATCTATGTGCTTCTGGACTTATTTAAACTGGAACAGCTCAGTCCTCCTTAATAAACCCCAATTATCATGTCCTATGCTTTGGGATTACTAAAAAAAAAAAAAAAAAAAAAAAGAAAAAAAGAATAGTAACTCATGTACATGGTTTAAAAAGTTAAACATTACATAAAATATAAAATTAAAGGTTAAAACTTCTCTTTTAAATCTTTGGGCTCATTGCCATCCTGCTGAGAGGAAATTTTAGAGGGTACACTTTTGTCTGTATTCTTTCAGGGGGAAAAAATATACTGGTATAAGATTGTTTAAATTCTTGAAGACACCCATATATACACACAGATGGTACTAAACTACAGACCACATTTTTTCCTTTCTTTTTTTTTTTTTATTTAATACTAAATTTAGGGATTTTTTTGAAATCTTTGTATATATATATTGAACTTTCTCATTATTTTAAAAGAATGCATATCACATATTCCACTGGATGTCTGTACAATGATTAGTTTGATCATTCTGCTATTGGGGGAAATCTAGCATACACACACACACACACACGCACACACACATCTACATACATACAAGTAGGGCTGCAAATCATTTAAAAAGAGAATTTGGAACTTGGAGTTCTTCAGAGTTTTTAGATGAAATGTACAACTTCTATTTTCTATAACCCTTTGTCCCTATATTACTTATATTTCCTCCTGGTGGAAGATCAGATAGATTCTTTATTTACTTTAATGACTAGGGGCTAAAAGAAGCAATCATAAATCCGATGAACAAAGGGAAGATTACTGTGGGATGATTTCCTCTCCAGATCATTTAAATGGATTAATAAAAAGAATATTTACTACCTACAGCTGTATCACCTTAGCCATGGATGGGCTGGCTTTAACTTTTTATGATAGTATAAAATTCATTTTTCACCTTTAAGTCCCCTTAACTTGTCCCCATTGTACGATGAAATAGCCGAGGGATGAAATGTGTTCAGAATTTGTATTTGTGCATGTAGGTGTTGTATAAAGAAAGAAAGAGGAGAGAAGAAAGGTGCTTTTTAGTGGTTTCTGTTTCTAACAGCAGACCTCGGAGGGTAAGATAGATCTGGGGGAGAAATCTGGAAAACAAATGAGTTTCTGTTTCAGAATCAATTAGTGTTATTTTGTCTTTTGGGTGATTTTGTCAGGAATACTGTTATCCTATAAAAGGTCTTTAAAGCAAAACTTTGAAGAAGTTGCTCTTATATTTTCTATCTTATGGTCTGCTGCAAACTGGTAGCATTCTGTGATTTTTTCCTCCCCTTCTTCCCTTGTCCACTTCTTTTCACTTCGCAAATATTTGCTGAGGTTCTATGTACCAGGTAATGTTCTATGTGTCAGGGAAATAATGGAGAACAAAATGAAGTCAGTGACTCCAATATGCTTATATTTAATTAAAGATAAAGCAGGGGATTAGGGTGGTAAGGGTGGACAGAAGCCCAGCAATTTCCATTACTAAGGCAAAAATACTAATGGCCATTACCTGGACACCTCAAAATTTATTGACTTGAACAGATTCAGCTGAAAGTTGAAAAATTCTTTAAGGTTTCTACTCCCTTGACTTAGATGACATGAATAATATTACTAAATTGTACACTTGAAAGAAGTTAAAATGGGAAGTTTTGAGTTGCTTTATATGTTGCTATAAGAAAAAGTTAAATTTATGTAGAGCAAAATCAATTATAAACATTTAAAAAGTAAACAATTATTTACATGTATATATTAGAGAGAGAAAAAGGACCGAGAGAGAAAGCAAACATAGTGAAAATGGTACAGAATATATACAAGTGTTCAGTTTACTATGCCTGCAACTTTCCTTTAGGCTTGCAATTTTTCAAAACAAAATATTTAAAAAATATCCTGTTGACTCCAAGACATAATATTGGGCCTTCTGATTTCCTGCTCTATGGGCTTTTAGATGGATCATCTTATACTTAACATGATTACTTTTGGGATTATTATCTTTTCCCTAAACTAGCACTTCTTCCAGCAATCCCTAATTTTGCCAATTCTCCCCATCGCTTGAAATTCCTGGCAGTTTCACTGGAACTATCCTTGATTCTTCATTTGTTTCCAATGTTTGTTTCCATTCTTTCACCAAATCCTGTCTATTATTCCTTCATTTGTCTGTTCTTTATCATGTCACCTCTATAGTATTTCCGTAATAGCCTTTTTTTAAATTTTTTTATTTTTTAATGCAATTATTATTGCGATATGATCACATAACATACAGTCATTCCAAGTGTACAATCAGTTGTTCACCGTATCGTCATATAGTTGCGCATTCATCACCACAATCAATCTTTGAACATTTTCATTACTCCAAAAAATAAAATAAAAATTAAAATAGAAAAGAACATTCAAAATATCCTATTCCCTTCCTCCCCCCATTGTACATTTACCTTTTTTTTGTTTTGAAATAAAAGAAAATATTTTTCATTAATGAATAATTTAAGTGACATAATTTTACCATTACAATCAGTTGCCCCTGGGTACCTTCATACAGCTGTGCATCCATCACCACACTTAATTTCTGTTCAATTTTTAGCAACTTTTCATTACTCCAGACAAGAAAAAAAGTGAAAGATGAAAAAAGAAAAAAAGAAAAGGAAACTCGGATCCTCTCCTATCTCCAACCAAACCCCCTCAATTGTTGACTCGTAGTGTTGGTATAGTACATTTGTTACTGTCCACGAAAAAATGTTGAAATACTACTAATTGCAGTATACAGACTGCAATAGGTATATATTTTCTCCCTATATGCCCCTCTATTATTAACTTCCAGTTGTATTGTCATACATTTGTTCTGGTTCATGGAAGCAATTTCCAGTATTTGCACAGTTAGTCATGGACACTGTCCACCACAGGATTCAGTTTTATACATTTCCATCTTTTGACCTCCAACTTTCCTTCTGGTGACATATATGACTCTGAGCTTCCCCTTTCCACCTCATTCACACACCATTCAGCACTGTTAGTTATTCTCACATCTTGCTACCAACACGTCTGTTCATTTCCAAACATACAAGTTCATCCTAGTTGAACATTCCGCTCATACTAAGCAACTGCTCCATTCTTAAGCCTTGTCCTATATCCTGGTACGTTATATTTCATGTCTATGAGTTTACATATATAATTAGTTCCTATAAGTGAGACCCTGCAATAATTGTCCTTATGTGTCTGGCTTATTTCACTTAGTATATTGCCCTCAAGGTTTTGTCATCAACCCATTTTTTTTTTTTCTTTTAATATGGTTTTGTTCACTCACCATACATTCCATCCTAAGTAAATAATCCATGGTTCTCTGTATGGTCATATATTTATGTGTTCACCACCTTCACCACTATCTATATAAGGGCATCTACATGTCTTTCACAAGGCAGGAGGGAGAGTCAAAGAAGGTAGAGAGGCAAAAGAAAGAGGAAAAAAAATGACAGCTAAGAAGCAGCAAAAAGGAAAAATAACCTCAAATCGAAGCAGAGCAAAGAATCAGACAACACCACCAATGTCAAGTGTCCAACATGTCTCCCCTATCCCCCCTCTTATCTACATTTACCTTGGTGTATCACCTTGTCAGATCAAAAGCATTACACAATGATTCTATTAGTCAAAGTCTCTAGTTTATGTTGATTGCATCCCTCCCCCAATGCCCCCCCACCTCTAACACCCTGCAAGGTTGACATTTGCCCATTCTCCCTCATAAAAGAACATATTTGTACATCTTATCACAACCATTGAACATTCTAGATTCCACCAAGTTACACAGTCCCAGTCTTTATCTTTCCTCCTTTCTGGTGTCTCACATGCTCCCAACCTTCCTCTTCCAACCGTATTTATGGTTATCTTTGTTCAGTGTACTTACATTGTTGTGCCACCATCTCCCAAAATTGTGTTCCAAACCATGCACTCCTGTCTTCTATCACCCTGTAGTGCTCCCTTTAGTATTTCCTGCAGGGCAGGTGTCTTGTTCACAAAGTCTCTCATTGTCTGTTTGTCAGAAAATATTTTGAGCTCTCCCTCATATTTGAAGGACAGCTTTGCTGGATATAGGATTCTTGGTTGGTGGTTTTTCTCTTTCAGTATCTTAAATATATCACACCACTTCCTTCTTGCCTTCATGGTTCTTGCTGAGAGATCTGCACATAGTCTTATTAAGCTTCCTTTGTATGTAATGGATCGCTTTTCTCTTGCTGCTTCCAGGATTCTCTCTTTGTCTTTGACCTTTGATAATCTGATTAGTAAGTGTCTTGGCATAGGCCTATTCATATCTCTTCTGTTTGGAGTACGCTGCGCTTCTTGGATCTGTAATTTTATGTCTTTCATAAGAGATGGGAAATTTTCATTAATTATTTCCTCTATTATTGCTTCTGCCCCTTTTCCCTTCTCTTCTCCTTCTGGGACACCAATGATACGTACATTATTGAACTTTGTTTCATCCTTAAGTTCCCGGAGACATTGCTCATATTTTTTCATTCTTTTCTCCATGTGCTCTTTTGCATGTAGGCTTTCGGGTGTTTTGTTCTCCAGTTCCTAAGTGTTTTCTTCTGCCTCTTGAGATCTGCTGTTGTATGTTTCCATTGTGTCTTTATCTCTTGTGTTGTGCCTTTTGTTTCCATAGATTCTACTAGTTGTTTTTTTGAACTTTTGATTTCTGCCTTACATATGCCCAGTGTTTTCTTTATAGCCTCTATCTCTTTTGCAATATCTTCTCTAAACTTTTTGAATTGATTTAGCATTAGTTGTTTAAATTCCTGTATCTCAGTTGAAGTGTACGTTTGTTCCTTTGACTGGGCCATAACTTTGTTCCTCTTAGTGTAGGTTGTAATTTTCTGTTGTCTAGGCATGGTTTCCTTGGTTATCCAAATCAGGTTTTCCCAGACCAGAACAGGCTCAGGTCCCAGAGGGAAGAAATATTCAGTATCTGGTTTCCCTGCGGGTGTGTCTTAGAAAATTGCTCCACCCTTTGATGCCTCGGGTCACTGTGCTTTTCTGCCCAGCAGGTGATGCCTCTTAGCCTACAATTCTTGACTGATGTGAGGAGGTATGGCCGTGTTCCCCCAGGCTCTGGGGTCTGGTTCTGAATGGAAAGGGCCCCACCCCTCTCCTCCTAGAGAAGACAGACCCCCTAGGGGGAGTTCTTTAGCATTTCAATGGTCTTGCTCTCTGCTTGTGCTGTCTCCACCCTTCTCTGAGTCACAGTCCTGGCAACTGGAAATGACTGGGGCTTTCTCTACTGAGCCAAAAAACGAACAGATAGTCCCCTTCAGACCCAGTCCAAGTGACCCTCTGGCTCTCATCACCCAAAGCCTCTGTCTGTTTTTTGGGGATTCGTACCTGTAGTGAGCAGTTCACACTCGCTACTTAAAACCCCAGTTGGAGTTCAGCTGAGCTATATTTGCTTGCTGGGAGAGAGCTTCTCTCTGGCACCACAAGGCTTTGCAGCTCGGGCTATGGGGGAGGGGGTCTCACGACTTGGATCCGCAGGTTTTACTTATAGATTTTATGCTGTGATCTCGGGCATTCCTCCCATTTCAGGTTGGTGTATGATGAGTGGACGGTCTCGTTTGTCCCCCTGCAGTTATTCTGGACTATTTACTAGTTGTTTCCAGTTTTTTTTAGTTGGTCCAGGGGGACTACTTAGCTTCCACTCTTCTCTATGCCGCCATCTTCCCTCCTCCCTATCATCCCCCCGTAATAGCCTTTTAATTGGTGTATTTCTGCTTCCAGTTGTCCTCCTCTTACAGAATCCTGGGGCAAAGGCTTTCTGCCTAAAGAAATTATCCAAGTGTATACATGTTTAATCTCATGAGATCATCATTGTGTTCTAGTCTTTCAGTTTTGAATTCAGAGTACCAGGGGTTTTGTGTCTTAATATTTGTCAGCTCAAACATTGGCATGTGTTCACCCATCTTCCCAGTAACCAAGCTCTAGTCACATGTCCGAGATCATTCAATATCTTCCAGCTTCTTGAATCTCATATATGCCTACAGGTTGGCTCCCGCTTTCTTGGATTTAACTGTTAACTCTAGTCTCATCCTTTGAATGGAAAAGCTGCATTTGTGACAGAAAGATTTGCTTTCTGATCCTCTTGAGTATAGAGTACACATTCAAAGAGTTTGCCACAGTGGTAGAATTGGGAGTAATTCTGAATGGCTTAGTCCTTGGATGAATCATAGAGTTGCATAAATAAGTATGAGTATTGCAGAGGTAGTTTCAATTCAAAGAATAGTCTAGTTATAGTGCAGAAGGCACTCATGACTGTGACCTGTCATTTACCATATTCCTGCTTCACAGAGAAAAACCATTTGCCCATGAACTTATTTACTTACCAACATACACTATGTGTCAAGCACTGTGGTAGGGCTGGAGTTACAAGAAGAAGTCCAGTCCCTTCTTTTAAGCACTCTCATGTCCAGCAGAAGAGGGCAGAGTCATGATAATACATAATTAAAACATATGCTTTATACAATTGTTTTGCAAACTAAATGAATAAATGTATTTAAATGGCTTAAGAGTGCCTGTCAAATAGAGCACAATTTATAAATGTTTGATATTATTATTTTTTACAATGAGCTTCAATTGTGTTCAAGTTCTAGGGGATTATAGAGCTTCTTTTGCATATAAATATTGTTTGCCCATGCACTGGCTCCATTAGGTGTCTACCAGAACTTCATACCACTGATTTCATGTTTGTCTGTTTGTACATTTATTCAACAAATAGTGATTTAGCATCTTTATATGCTAGGACTGTGCTAGACACAAGGGAAAAAAGAAAACAAAGACTAGGTGCTCAGCCTCAAGGTGTTCCCATTCCTATTTCTCCAGCATTTGAGTAATGGAAACATTCGAATATTTGAACCTCCTAAACTTTGTTGTCGTTTTGTTTTTGCCAGTGATTAATCAATGTGGGAAATTTAGATTTTGCTCAAAATAAAGAAACATCCAATCAAATTTACAAGGGAATGTCTTGGGCCTGTACAGATTTAGGATAAGTATCCTGCACTGTCTAGATCCACAGGTCTGCAGCAGGATAAGCTCTTCCAAACCTAACACTAAGCTCCAAAAGAGCTAGATCACCAGAGAGGCTGCATTTTCAATTATCACAGGTTTTTTTGCTACGTATATTTTTATAAGTCCTTGGAAAATTGGTGGCCCATAAATGGCTAATTTTAATTAAGCAAAACAGCCTTAACTTAATTCATAATATATATGGGAAAGAACACTATATCTGATATCCGATGATGAAGGATTGACTCTGGTCTTATCACTTTCTAGCCATATGACTTCGAGTAAATCATTTAATCTCTTCATTTGTAAAGTAATATGAATAGGTACCTTACAGAGTTGATGAGAGGATTACAGGAGATATCATATTCAAGAACTCTTACTAAAATGTATGGGAGCATAGTAAATGTTGAGTATATTTTAAATGGGCATTTGCTGCATATGTCCTTCATTTATTCATATTACTAATTTCTTTCATGTGTCACGAACTTTTTACACTTTTTTTTTAATATTAGCTACCATCCACTTTGTCTTTTTAAGGACTTAAGTTACAGAGAAAGTCATGTTCTGTGCTCAGCTGATACACAACATCACGAGGGGCCTGAATTCCTGGATACAGAGGGGTGTCCAGCAGGTTCGAAAATTCCAGTGGTTTCTGAATACCTCATCTGGGTGAGGTGTTAACATGCTTCTGTTCTTTGGAGGTCAGTCGTCTATTACAACAATGGCCAGGTGGTATCCCTTTATCTGTTTTATGGAGGCTTACTTAATACCCTTGCAACACCAAGCTTTCAGGTGACATGCTCTCAGAGAGATTTGACATCAATTTATCAAGCATGATTTAGAAATAATGAAATCCATTTGCCCAAGATGTGGCGGTGGGGACGGTGAACGATAGATGAGGTGTTACACTAGAGGTTTCTTCTAACTCCACTTACTCCTTGACTTACTAAACAAGGACATTTTCCTCTGTGAATACATATAGGCTGGCTCTTCCCTTAGCTGCTGGAGGACTCCTATCAAAATAATTTAATGATGAAAATGAAGCAAGTCTAATTGAATTCAGTATGAACTAAAAGTCCTCACCTTAGGGTGGGTTTAGCCCTTAGCACTTAATATTCTGCTCAGCAGCCTGGCTTTGTGGCAAAGCCAGAGCTGTTGTCATAGTAGATTTTAAATTTAGTAGAAGATTTTTTTCCTCTTTAATACAAAAATGGGAAACCAGAGCATGTGTCTGGAATTGAGATAAATGTAAACACTCACCTTGACCACTTAGGAGCTTTTAAAGTCTGGCATCTCATCAACAAGTAAAAATTGATGCAGTAGGTCTCAATAAAGCTGGTTCAGAAACCTAAGAATGAATTTTTTTTTTTTTTTTTTTTTTTTTTGGTTTCCCTTCAAAGGCTCATGTTCCTTAATTAAAGAACTAAACCAAACCTGTACCCTATCCTTCCTAGGAAGCAGTTTTAATGAGTATCAGTATGTTTCCCAAGTCTCTAACATGGAATTTATTTGCAAAGTGATTTTTAACAATTGAGTTGGAAGCTCTAAGGACCGAATTCCCTAACTTACCCTGCTGTGAAATACTACACTCACCTCCCATTGTCTGATCCTGCTTCATTTAACCAATGATGTTTTGAGGGCTAAGATTCATCCTTCCATTTCATTTCACTGGGTCTCTGAAAGGCAATCTAATGTTAAAATTGGCCCATTATCTAGACCAGTTTAATTTGTGCCTTAAAATGACTTTGGAAATAAGTTTTGATTAAAAAGTTACACCACTGATGCATTTTCAGTATCACAAAGCAAAACCTATTTGAAGAAGTTATTCCTGCATGCCAGATTGAGCAGAAGCCTTATTACTCCTTAGTAACTGTGTAGGCGAAAAGAAATTAGGAGCCTGGTGAATAAACAGGAAGCCATAAAAATCACAGACATCTTTGCTATCTGTCTTGTTTTTCCACTGGATGGATTGTACAGTCAAAAATTACAACCACAATCGAATGTAAAGTATTTTAAGAATGAAGACACACACTTTTCCCCCCTGAAATAACTATTAACAACCAAGAAACATATGCTTCAGTGAATACTTTTTGTTGAATCATAAACTACATTTCCAACAACTGTCTTTTTGAGGCCAGTTGAGACAGCTACACAAAAGGATGTTAAAGCAATTCAAGCTCTTACAGATCCCATCTGTGTCTTCCTAGTGAGTCTCCAACTCCTTTTCTTCAAAGTTATGCAAACTATACAGTTCCTGTCTTGTTAGTGGGAACTCTATTCTCTTCTTCCAAATATGTGGTTTAGTCTTCTAAAATTTAAAGGGAAAATCAAGATGCCCATTTGTTCTTTAGAAAGTGAATGAGGGGAGTGTGGTCCAACACAGAAGAGTTGCTTAAGTTACTGAATTTTGCAAAAATGTACTTTCTTGTATTATTGGATGGCTGCTATTTATGGTGTGTGAGCCTATCTTGCATCAGAGTGCCTTGTGGGGTGAGGCACCACCAGCCACCAAAAGTAGGGAAATAATAAAACTGCAGAGAGGGGGTGATGTTCATGCTGAACGCTGAGGGTGGATGGAGAGGAAATAAGAAGAAGCCTATGTAGCAAGCCAAAGCCTAGTTTAGGTTAAAGCAGAGTCTAAAGCAACGTTAAAGCAGAGTCGGGAGGCAGCTACGGTAAGCTATTAATTCACTGCAGCAGTGACAAGAGCAAGGATTTGAGTCCTAGTACAAAGCCAAGATTACAGTCTGTCAAGGAGGTAGGAAAAGATCTGTTCAGTCCAAATCCATTCACTTAGATTGTTATGATGAGGGACATTCTTTGCAAGGCCAGCGGACTTCCTGCTGTATGAGAGCTCCGGGACCTTATAAAATTTTAAAAGACGGAAGAAACACTTTCTTGAAAGTGTAGGAGGGACAATTAATCCAATTCAGCACCGGAGCTAGTGAAAAATAGCAACACTTTCATTTTAGTGCAAATGCCTTTGGAAATTTATATACAGGTGTAAAGTAATCCTTGTAATTAAGAAAATTATGTGAAATGGTTAAAAGTTGAGACCGCCTTACAAGACTGTCCCTAACATCTGCATGGGTAGAGGTACAGATGGAAGCTGCTGCCTGTGGCTGTGACCCTGACTGTGACTTGCTCTCACCTTTTCCCCTTTCTCTTCCCACCATGGCTCTGTCCCATGCTTGGAAGTCCAAGCTTTACCCACAACCCTACCCTCTGGCAAAAACTGCCTCCTGGCCTTTTCCCCAGGCCTAGGGGGGCTTACATCAGCCGTGTGGTGTGTGTTTGGGAGAATGGAGATGGGTAAGAGACCCCTGGGTTGGGGAGGGGGTGGGGTGAGGGGTCTGTTGGGTTCTGTAGAGAGGGGAACAGCTAGAAAAGGGCTGGAGCATAGGGCAGGGGCTGTTCTAAGTGCAGATCTGCCACCTTAGTAATCCATTGTTAACAGATACCTTGGCAAAGGAAGTCTTTTCATCATTTGGCCTCCTCTCCAGTGTAATCTTCCTAATGTCCATCTCATCTCAGTTTCCCATGACTTGAAAATTCTTACCACTCCACTCAACTATGACCTTCCATTCTTTATATCTTTTCCTATGCTGTTCCCACTTTGAGAAAAACCCTTTCGTGCCTGAAAAACTCATACAACTGTTGCAAATCCAGCTCGAATGTTACATTCTGTGACTTCTTTGGAAGTTCATTACATTCTCCTTATGGTGCCACAGTCCTTTGTTCACAGCTTTATTATAGCACCAGGATTGTATTTTAAATATTTGTTTGCGTGTTATTCTTTTTCTTTTTCCATTTTGTACCCTTGAGTCCCAGTATCCAGCAGAATACTTGGCATGCAATAACAGTTTTTGAATTAATTAGCTCATTGGACTGAACTTTCTCCCAGTCCAATAGGAAGTATACTTGAGATTCCTGTCTGAAGCATGTCTTGCCTCAATTTTCATCTCTCCCCCTTCCCTCCATTGGCATCTTGTTCCCAATTTCCATTCATTTCCTGACTTCACCTTGATATGTATTTTCTAGACAGTTCCTGCTTTCATTTTTAAGGTTCCCTGACAAGATTTGACTTGCTGATTTAACATGACTGTTATTAGTGTCTTCACGAGAAATGAGAGACAGGATTGAACTGGTAAAGTGAGGCCAGCTGAAGGAAGACATTGGAAAGGCCCAGTTAAGTGGTATATATTATAATAGGGAAGTAACCTGGTGAAGAGGTATTTTAGAAAGACTGATTTGACTGGTTGGTCTTGACACTATTTGAAGCAGCAGAAGGATCCACAGGTACACCCCTAGAGCTGCTTCCAGTGGCTGAGAAGCACAGTTCCTTCCCAGAGCCACAGCATTTCAGAGCTGATGGGGCTTTGAAGGTCATCCATTCCTACCTCCTCATTTGATAGCTGAGAAAACTAAGGCACCAAGTTCACAATATCATGTAGTGATTGAACCACACTTCAGAGACAGGCCAATTGATTCCCAATTAGTTATTGTGCAATTCTTCAGGGCTGTCTAGCTACAACTGTATTTGTACCCCATCTGATTCCATGCATTGATCTGAATATTTTTGACCAGGCTCATATATACATGCACAGTTCACTCATTTATTTAACATATTTATTAAGTGCCTGTCAATACCAATGACAGGCGTTTTGCTAGGTCCTGAGGATAAAAATGAATACAAATTTGTTTTTGCCTAAAGAAGCTCACAGTCCAGTGGAGGAGATAATCATACAATGGTGGGAAGAATAGTGCTCTGGGGAATCAGTGAAATGGGGGCCCAACTCAGCCTGGAAGATGAATAATGAGGCAGCTTTCCATGAAGATTTGACACTGGGTTTTGAAGGATGCTTATACTTTAGGCACTAAAAGAAATAGACACTGAATAATGAAAACAATGAATATGTATGATTCTTTCATGGCTAGGCTCTGTATTGAACAAGAGAGGGCATGAGTGGCGGACAGGTGGGGGCCTCTACGAGGTAGCAGACAGGACACGGGTTTAAATCCTTATGCTGAGCAACTGACTTCGCTTATGTGAGTCTCAGTTTCATCACTTGCTAAATGACAATAATAATACTTACTGGACAGGGTTGTTATAAGGATTAAATGTGATGAAGCACATGAACTTCTCTCTTTGCAGATGCATTTCCTTTCTAGAAAAAGGCATCCTCTGATCAGGAGGAAGTATGAATGGGACTGTGAAGTGGGTGTTGGGGCCTGAGGCTGATCCTTATGTCTCTCTAGTCTCCTTTCCAAGTTCTGATCCATATGAGAAACAGAAAGTAGGCGTAGCAGCTCTGCCATAGGAAAAATAGGATCAGAAAGCTCTGTTGCAGAAAGATGGAAAACTGAAAATTTTCTCTTCAGGTTCAGAGCCTGAAAGGTGGCATATTTAAATTTCAATGGAGATCAGTTAAAGATAATGTCTTGAAATGGGAACAAGGAGGCAGAGCAGCAGGATGTATAAGCACATTTTGGAATGAATTGGCCACTTGGTAGTTGTGGTAGCTTGTGGTACTATATGCCAAATATTATGTTTCATTTCTGTTTATGTCCCTTTCTGAGGAAGTTTTATACATCTCTGTCCTACTGAACTCAAGAGTGAGCATGTGACTTGTGTTGGACAATGAAGTGTGGTGGAACTGGCATGTGTTGCTTGCAGGTGTGGGCTTTAAGAGCCAGGGCATGGTTTTATCCATGTCTGTCTTCTGTCTGCCACCATGACTGCAGTATTCCAGACAGAGGCTGCTCCATAAACCTGGCTCTGGAGGGAAGGTGAGGCGGAGTAGAGCAGTGGCTGGCCTCTGATAGACATGCACCTGGACCAG
This sequence comes from Choloepus didactylus, assembly GCF_015220235.1. Classification (NCBI taxonomy): domain Eukaryota; kingdom Metazoa; phylum Chordata; class Mammalia; order Pilosa; family Megalonychidae; genus Choloepus; species Choloepus didactylus. The sequence goes on along the minus strand of NC_051312.1, from coordinate 115,912,704 downwards.
GAATAAAATGTTGTGTTATAAACCACTAAGATTTATTGGGTTATTGGTTACTGTGACAAAACCTAGCCAGGCTTGACTACTCAGTAACTGTGAAATCATATGTGTGCAATTAGTATTTAACCAACAGGTCAAGTGTCTCAGCTAAGACTATACTGATCTAATGTGGAGTTTGAGGGGAACCCTATGTGAGGCTGTTCAATCCTTTTTGGCTTAGAGTTTCTGCAAACATCAGGAATTTTTTTTGGCTATTCTCATCCCTCAGAACAACAAGCCATGATGAGACTGAGCAAGCCTTTCTACTTCATCTAATATATATTTTTTCAAATTTTTCTGTATTTGAATTTTCTACCCTAACATATTGTATATATAAATTTGTGATATTTTCATTATAGATTTGTCTTTGCCTATGAGACCATTATCTGGAGCAAAAGCAAGGATCACACTTCTACTCTGCACTGTAATCTTTCCTGTGTTACACCAACATAACTGCTAAGAAATGAAAAATATAGTCAACTAACAAATTTGGACTCCACAGAGCTTTTTTAGAAATAGGTTCTGATTCTTGGCTATCCCTACACTTGATATTTTAATAGAAGTCCCATATTAATAGTATAGTACAATATATTTGCTTAATATAAATTTGTGCTACTAATAAATGATGATACGGAACAGTTCTTATACCAGAAAGAATAGAGACAGGATGAAGCCTATCATCTTCAAACATTAAAGCAGCAAATTTTGCACCACTTCTGTGGTTTATAATATTGCTAACCATAGAGCCTCCCTGCTGGCGAGTCAGTCCTCCAAACAATAGCAGTAACTGAGCATTAACTGTTAAAGATGCTGTAAGTAAATACAAAAAAAAAAAAGGAAAGGAAAATTTGATTCTTGATACAATTAAATCTGAGGTAAGAACACTTACATGGAAGGAGTATGATCATCTGGCATAAGGACTGAAAATTATATATAGGAAGTTACTGGCAGGATTCAAAATTAATGGCAGGAAGTATTAAATGGGAAAAGGATTAATATGATATCAGGAAATAAATGTAATCTATCTAAGCAGGGCTCTGCATTGTTACTGTATTCAAATTGTAGCTGAAGGATTGCATTATTATAATTAGGGAAAATCCCAATGGAAATTAGCAGACTCAGAATAATGTAAATGTTTTTTAATGACTATAGAGATCTTGTAATGATATTCTCATTAATGATGCAAACTGTGTAGACTTACACTTCTTGTCACATTCAACAAAATCAAAGTTCTGCAAGGATTGTTTCATTTCAATTTCAGCCTGAGAGGAATAAGAAGACAATACAATGAAGGACCACACACCCTGATGTAGGCATAAATGACTTTAGCTACTAACTTATAAATCACTCTCAAAGAGGAACATTTTTTTACTTTGTAGAGTTCCTAAGATTTAGAGCATTGCTCTCTGATGGAACTTTGGGTGATAAGGGAAATGTCCTCTACCTCTGCAATCCATCATAGTAGCCACTAGCTGCATGTAACTATTAAGCAATTGAACTGTGGCTGATGCACCTGAGGCACTGAATTTTAAATTGTATTTAATTTTAATGAATTTAAATTTGATTTTTAAATAGTCATATGTGGCCTCTATCAGATGGTGTACGCCTTATAAGACCATACATTGTAAAAGTTTTAGATTGATACAGTTGCATATACATCCTGTGCCAACTTAGAAGTTCTGTCCAAAGCAGACTGATGTAAAACAAAACAGAACTTACATGTCTAAGTAAAAAAATACCAACGGCATGTTTTTCAGTGTTTCTTGTGTCTCAACATGGTTAAATATTTTCTATGATTTGTCATTTAATTCTTAAAAGAACCCAATTTGGTTATCTTGGTGCTATTAAGTAGTATGATTAGCTTCTATTCAGATACTCCCAGTACAGGCCTCAGGATCCCACTCCTTCCCTTTAAAGCTCTTTCTTTGCAATAGGACACTCGTGGGCTGAGAACCCAGCTTTCTCTGAAGCAATGCCTCACTTTAATCAATTAAATCCTGTGACTGATTTTCTAGGTCTGCCCTCTGGCTGCTGGAGATGAAGGTCTCTTTAAATGGCCCTCTGAGTCTCACCCTTTGCTTTAAATTGTTGATGAATAATGTGAGTCTGCACACTCCATCTTCAGTGAATCAATGGCACTTAATAACAGCCAGCAAATGTCATAGTCCTTAGGGTGGCTGTTTCTCTCTGACTTCTCAAACCCCTAAGATATTGTCCAAGCTAGTGCTTCCTTTCTAACTGTGTCCCTTCCCAGTTCACACAAGATGAAGGTTTTAGGAGTCGTACCCTTACAGCATGCCATGAACTATAAATGCAAAACCTATTACCACCATCCAACCAGCGATGAGCCACTCCGGAATCCAAGCCAGAGAGTCTGCTTTTTAGGAATACACACAGTGTGTGGAGACAGGTTCCCTAGAAGTAGAACCTGAAATGGAGATCCATGTTCAAGTGAATTACGAGGGGAGAAAGGAAGTGAGGGAAACAGGATAAGGTGGAGGGAAAACTAGGCAAAAACGCAGTCTCAGCTGGAGACTAGCTTCAGTGTGATCCTTCAGAAAAGCTCTGGCACACAAATTGCACCACAGAGTTAGTCTCACTTTAAGGCAAGAGGGCTGGCCTTTTGGGTCCTCTTGCTTTCCCCTTTGCCCTTGGCAATGTGTCAGGTTTGCAGTTGGGAAAGTGTTACTTTCTTGGAGAAGGTGTCAGCTTTGAGTTGTTCTCAGCCAACACCCACAGCAATTGGGGATGGAGATGAAATGTGTGTGTGTACACCAAATAGTAAAATTGCTTTAGGTGGGACATCAACAGCATCCACTACATTAGGTTTGGCACAAGACCTTATGCTTCTTTGATAGGTTCTTTGGCAAAATCAGTTGCAGGCTGAATCAGGGGCCAAGGACGTCATGATTCTTTTCACCTCATCATGTGGTCATGTTCATTTAGTCATTTGTTCTAGAGAGAATGAGGAAAACTCATTCTATTGAAAGTCTAACTGTGCTCTGGGAATAGAATATGATTAAATGTACAGAATACAAGCAATACAATTGTACATAGATGGTTACAGGAAAATGTAAATAGATGCTACCAAAGTGATGTGAATCTGTGCAAGCAGAGAAAGAAGAGAGTAAGAGTGGGGGATTTAAAAAATCATAGCTAAGTTAGATGACTAGGAATTTGTCAGACAAATCTGCCTAGCTATATAGCAACCAGTTACCTCAGTACCAATATATAAACAATTGTTTTTTGATTTTAATAGTATTTAGGGAAATTATTGGATTGAGTTTTTACAAAAGCTATAGGATACGACTTCAGTCTTCCATTTTCAAGATCTTTGTTTGACCCTCTGATTACACATTGATTGTTCCTTTACCAATTTGAACATACAGCAGATATTCAGCTTCTATTCACCCAGTATTAGTACTCAGAAGGCACCGCAAATAAAGCAAAGGTCATTTTTTTTTAATTAAATTCAGTTTTATTGAAATACATTCGCACACCATACAATCATCCATGGTATACAATCCACTGTCCACAGTATGATAACATAGTTATGCGTTCATCACCACAATCTATCTCTGAACATTTTCCTTACATCAGAAAGAACCAGAGCAAGAATAAAAAATATAAGTGAAAAAAGAACACCCAAATCATCCCCCCATCCCACCCCATTTGTCCTTTAGTTTTTATCCCCATTTTTCTACTCATCCATACACTAGATAAAGGGGGTGTGATCCACAAGGTCTTCACAATCACACTGTCACCCCTTGTAATCTACATTATTATATAATTGTCTTCAGGAGTCCAGACTGCTGGGTTGGAGTTTGGTAGTTTCAGGTATTTACTTCTAGCTATTCCAATACATTAAAACCTAAGACGTGTTATCTATATAGTGCATAAGAATGTCCACCAGAGTGACCTCTCGACTCCATTTGAAATCTCTCAGCCACTGAAACTATTTCATCTCATTTAAGCAAAGGTCATTTTACAGACGAAATTCATACATATAACTTACACAAGGGGGTAATGCCTGAGCTTCACATCAAATAGGGGTAATCAAAACAATAGACACTTATTTTCTCATGAATATGATTCCAGGACTTAGATAAAAGGTAACAGAATTCCAGTATGATGTATTTTCTCCTGAGGAGCTTGAGCTGGAAGTTTGTCATAGGACAATGTAAAATCATTATCAATTCATTAAAAAAATCCTGTTGTGAGGTAGAATATAAAACAGCTTCTATAGCAGCATGCTTTGCAGATTCCCTCTGCAGTCAGTTATTTGTCATTCTCAAAGACGTGTGTTTTCATTTTCGCTAACAGGGTGGCTGATTTGATTTGCTCATTAAATGGGCAAAATCAAAGTCAAAGTATGTCTTTTGAAAGCACTGTTAGAGTTAATTGGAGAGTACATCGAGGCTTGAATCTGGTAACTCAGCTTTGAGAATGAATGACTTTGTCCATCAGATGTTCTTTGTGAAGCAAACAGATGATGAATGCAGATGGTGAAACAAAATTATATATATATATATATATATATATATATATATATATTTCCTGTTCCTGGAATACTTGCAGCTCTTTACTTCCTTTGTTTTTAAATGAGACTTCTCCCCTTGTGCTGACTCAAGACACATACCTAAAAGCATTTTAAATGCATTTATTATGATCACGATGCTGTTGGTTTAATAATAGGTAGCACTGACATATGGTAATTGGCAATGTAGTAAGGAATTGTCTGCTGTCCTCACATAATGCGAGGTTAGACCTTTACTGTCTCAGCTATGGCTGAGTGATGAGAAAACACCTTGGAAGTATGGGAAGCTATTTTGCAGGGCATGATATAGTGTACCTTGAACCAACAACTATATGTTACTACTTCCCTCAAATCAAACTTTGTATGTTTCTAATGCCTGGAAATGGGAGGCAATGTGTTTTACCATTTTACCTAATGACCCTCCTGAATAGCTTTCTTTCTCCTTTCAGAGCCCCTGGGTTCTATCTAAATGGCCATTCCATGGAAGTCTTTCTTGCTGGTTCCTTCTTATCTTCCTGATATCTGAATTTTGAAGTGCCTAAAGGCTACTACATCCTTTACCCTGTTCTCTCCTCTAGCTATACTCAGTCCTAAGGTAATCTCATTTAGTCCCACAGCTTTCCATACATATATGTTTGGTGATCTACACACATATATTTTTAGCCCTGATATTTAGACTTGTCTTGCACTCTAGATTTTTAAATCCAATTGCCTGGTGGCATTCCTCCTGGCGTATTATATTAGGGTTCTCCAGAGATACAGGACCGATGGGATATGTGTGTATGTGTGCATGTGTGTGTAAATATTAAGAGTTTTATTATAGGAATTGGCTCATTTGACCATGAGGACTGGCAAGTATGAATTCTGTGGAGAAGGCCACAAATTGTGAACTTGGATGAGGGTTTCAATGAATTCCCTGTGAGAAACTGGCTGGACAAGGTAGATACAGAAATTCTTCTCTCTGATTGCTGAAATCATCAGTTCTCCCTTTAAGGTCTTCAACAGATTGGAAGAGACTTCTCTTACTGCTGAAGGCAATCTCCTTTGTTGATTGTAGTTGGAATCAGTCATAGATACAATAAAATGACTAATGATTTAATCCATGAAATATCTTCACAGTAACAATAAGGCCAATGCTTGTTTGATCCAAACAACTGGAACCATAACTTGGCCAAGCTGGCACATGAACTTAACCATCAGCAGTATCTAATAGTCATTTCAAACTTAAAATGTCTAAAATAGAACTCTTAATTCCATACCACTCTAAATCCTCCATCTCCCCAATCTTTATGTAAGTAATAGAATACCAATTACCTGGTTGCTCAGGTTAAAAATTTAAGAGTAATCCTTGATTCCTTTCTTTTCCTTACATAATTTGTGTGCATGCCTTTTTACTCTACCTTGAAAATTTCACAACTTGTGAAAATTAAATACCTTGTTATTTTCACAACTCTGTTATGCCCCCATCATTTCTCATCTGGACTACTGGAATAATCTTTTCATGCCTCCACGTTTGCCTCCAATCTCTACAATCTATTCTTTACAAAGGAACCAGAGTAATTATTTGAAAGCATAAATCTGGATCATTTCATTCCTTTCCTCAAATGCTTTGTAAAAGGATGTTAAAACAAATGTTTTGGCTGAGACTTTAAGGCAATAGCCATCAGACAGCAAAGAGAGTTAGGAATTTCAAAATAGATAGCCAAAACCAGGTACATGATTCTAAAACACTTCACCCGTATCAAGAGTGTAAAGGTTGATCACATTAGAGGAAGACTCATGAAGAGGATTTAGAAGTGGTGTCCTCTGGAAGGAACAGGGCTTTAAGTGCCCTCCTCCCTTTTTATCTAGTACTTTAGTGAGACTATTCAGAGGTCTTAATTTGTGAAGCCTGCAGAATGTGTGACACTATATATATATATATATTTTCAAACTCTGACCAGGGAAATTTAGAGGGCAAGAATTGGGCAGTCTAACTGCTGATGCTGGCATTAAGTCAGCTATGTTAGGTTTGGCCTACACATAAAAGTTCAATGAGGCAAAGGATTTATTTGTTTGACAGGGATCAGATGCAGGCCATGTAGGAGAGAGAGCTGGCCTTGAGCTGTTTTAATCCTGCTCAATTGTATTGCCTTGAGTAATAATGGGACCAAGGTAGAAACAATTAGCCAGGAAAATGCATCACCTATGACACAGGAGATAGAGTGAAATGTACCCAGTGGAGTTTTTGAAGAACAAATGAAAGTGTCAATGGGCTAAAGAATTAGCTTTGAGCACCTGCCAGACTGAGAGAGCAGAAAGTCATCTTATATCAGTCCTAGTTAATAAGACCTTTTCTTGCACTCCTCATTTTCTTCCTGGTTCCAAGCAGAGTCAGAAATTGAGTTTATAATAATGGGAAGGGAAGGTAGAAAGCTTAGCTCAGGGGAATAGAGAAGAAGGACTATGATGACCTTTTTCAACCACAGACTTCTCATTTACAGAAGGCACTACTGGGGATGAAGAATCAATTCAACTTTAAATCAAGTTGGAAATTTTATTATTCTATGAGGCTAGACCATTTTAATCACTGAATCTATACAATGCTTTTGTGATTCAAAGCCATATGACTTATTATGAGATCATTTGCTTTTTCATCTAGAATGGAAGGACAGTGGAAGTAAGAGTAAAGTGGCTTTCCAACTAATGCCAAAGATTTTGCTTATCTAGCATACCAGTCTCATTCTTTGAGACTTCTTGCCATACTTAGAATAAAATCTCAAGTCTCTAGGTGCTGTATTCTCATCTCTTGTCCCTCCCCAGACCCCTTCACTCACTCACTCAATCCACTTCAGCCACACAGGCTTTCTTGAATGGGCCCTCTCCTGCCACAGGTGCAAGATCCACATTGTGGTCTGAAGGCTCTTCCTAATCCTGCTTTCTCCCATTTGTCCTTCACAGGTGTTGCCCCTAATACATTTCCTATATATCTAAGCCTGTCTTGGTGTCTGGGAGGAACCACATTAATGCCAGATCATTGGTGTTTTCTTTTTTTTCTGACAAATTCAATGGGAGTGAATACCTGATTGAAAAGACAGGAGCATGAATGGAAGATGATTAAGCATAGTGAATACAGATTATTCTTTAAGATGTTAGCTGTAAACGGATAGGAGAATATGGTGATAGAGGCAGAAGAGAATAGTTGTTTTTATTTTTTGATAATTTTTAAAAAATACAGGGGTCAGGAAAATGGAGGTGGGGAGGAAAGGAGGTAGCAAATGTGCCAGAGCTTTCACTTAGGTTAGAATATCTAGTTCTCATAGTAATCCTTTGGAGGTGGTATTATTTTTCTTTCTTGAGATGAGGAAACTAAAACTTAAGGATTGCAGTCAGTCTGTCTGCTCAATTAACTGGGAGAGCCAAGAATCATGGCCAGGAATGAATGATTTCCAAAGTCCTTCACTTTCAGATATAACATCATGCCCCTGAAAGGAGTCAGTAGAGAGGAGATGTTTGAAATTATAGCAGAAAGGATAATTGATAGATTTAGATTTTAGAAGAGGCAGGAGATAGTGGTGAAATTGCAGTTACTACTCTCTAGATATTCATTTTGAATGAGACAGAAATTCAGAAAATACAGAAATTTGGTAAAATTCAGTAAAGGGATTAATGTGATATATCACAGTGAGCACAGACAGCAGAACTCTTACTTCTGCTAGGGGAGGGAGTAGATGAGAGAAGATGTAGTGGGTCATAGAGAAATTTGAAGAATTGAGTCTTGAAGCTAGTCAGTTCTATAAAATGGGGAAAGTGTATTTCAGGCTGAGGGAAGAAACTGACAGCGATGTGGCTGGAAAAATAGTGTGAGATCACAAAAGGCCTTGTAAAATATATGGAGAAGATATATTCCATATATTCCAAATATGGAGAAAATATTTGGAAACCATTTTACTTCCTTGATAATACTTCCATATTATCAAGGAAGTAAAAAAAAGTCTTTTTACTTCCTTGATAAATCCCTTTGATGCACAAAAGTTTTTAACTTTTAGATTCTTCAATTCTATTGTTTTTTATTCTCTATTTCATTTATCTCTGCTTTAATCTTTGTTACTTTCTTCTTTCTTTTCACTTTAGTTTAGTTTCCTCTTGTTTTTCTATTTATTCCAGATGTGAGGTTAGGTCTCTGATTCAAGATCCTTCCCCCACCCCCCCGTCCTACCCCTTCTCTTCCTCCTTTTAACGATTTCTGTGGTTTTTTTTCCTTGCAATTTTATTGAGAGATAGTCACATACCACACAGCCATCCAAAGTGTACATAATATCATATATTGGTTGTGCATTATCACCACAGTCAACCCCTGAATATCCTCATCATTCTAAAAAAAAAAAAAAAAGGAAATAAAAATAAAAGTATAAAAGAACACCCCAAACAACCCATTCGCCCCATCCCCCCTATTATTCATCCGCTCTTCCATTGCCATTTGTCTACTCATCTGTCCACACACTGGACAAAGGGAGTGTGAGCCACATAGTCCTCTACAATTCCATGGTCACACCGTACAAACTATATAGTTACATACTCATCTTCAAGAAACAAGGCTATTGGGTTGCAATTCAATAGTTTAAGGTATTTCCTTCTAGTCTTTCTAATACACTAAAAACTAAAAAGGGATATCTACATAATGCATAAGAACAACTCCCAGAATGACCTCTCGACTCACCCGAAATCTCTCAGCCCCTGAAACCTTACTTTGCTCCATTTCTCTTACCCCTTTTGGTTAAGAAGGCTTTCTCAATCCCACGATGCCAGGTCCAGACTCATCCCTGGGAGTCATGTCCCACATTGCCAGGGAGACTTACACTTACTCACGCTCCATGTAGGGGGGAAGGCAGCGAATCCACCTGCCAAGTTGGCCTAGAGACAGAGGCCACATCTGAGCAACAAAAAAGGTTCTCTGGGGTGACTCTTAGGTGCAATTATAAGTAGGCTTAGCCTCTCCTTTGCATTAACAGGCTTCATAAGGGCAAGCCCCAAGATCAAGGGCTTAGCCTACTAAATTAGTAGTCCCCAGTGTCTGTGAGAATATAAAGAATTCTCCAGGTGGGAAATTTAATATTTCCACATTTCTCCCCAGTTCCTCAAGGGGGCTATTCAAATACTTTTCTATCCTCTGCCCAGTTACTCTGGGATGTATTGGGGCTTCACCCTAACCTGTGCATACAAATCAGATCTCACTCCTTATTCAAGTTTCCATGCAATTATGGTGTTTGAATAAACTGATCATACAAGTTAAATTATATAGCATGCTATAAAAAATAAAGATTTTCCACCAAATAAACATCTCTATCTTTGATCTCACACAGAATCCAAAGTTTTAAAACATAGTCAAATCATCCTCTTTAGTCTGATTTACCTTAGTCCTAACCAAGCCACTTCATTCAAATCTCTAATTGAAGTTTGAACTCTTTTTCAGTTTCTTTAACATTTGCTGTATGGGGTAATGTTGACATTCATAGCTGCTGAACTCTAGCTGAGTCTCAGGTATCATACTGATACCTGAAGTTCCAGGGACAGAACAGGTATACACTTCTTTCTTCTTTTTTTATGTAAACATTTAGAGCTACAAATTTCCCTCTCAGCAGTGCCTTTGCTATATCCCAGAAGTTATGATATGTGGTGGGTTTTTTTTTCATTCTCAAGATATTAGGAATAATTTCCCCTGTGATTTCTTTTTTGATCCATTTACTACAATGTGTTGTTTAATTTCCACATATTTGTGAATTTTCCATCTTTCCCTCTGTTAATGGTTTCTAGCTTCTTCTCACTGGTGAAGACACAATGTATGATTTCAATATTTTTAAATTTATTGAGACCCAACATATGGTTTATCCTGGAGAATGACCCATGTGCACTACAGAAGAATGTGTATTCTGCTGCTGTTGTATGAGTTGTTCTATGTAGTATGTTTATTAGGTCTAGTTGGTTTAGAATATTGTTGTATTTCCTTATTGAACTTCTGATTAGATGTTCTATCCATTATTGAAAGTGGTGTATTGATGTCTCCTACTATTAATGTAGAATCATCTATTTCTCCCTTCAAATCTGTCAATATTTGCTTCATGTATTTTGGGGATCTGCCATTTGGTACAAATATATTTATAATTATTATATCTCCTTGTTGAATTGACCCTTCTATCAGTATGTAGTGTCCTTCTTTGTCTCTTTTAACAGATTTTAACTTAAAGTACATATTTTTTTTTAATCTTCATTTTATTGAGATATATTCACATACCACGCAGTCATACAAAACAAATCGTACATTCGATTGTTCACAGTACCATTACATAGTTGTACATTCATCACCTAAATCAATCCCTGACACCTTCATTAGCACACACACAAAAATAACAATAATAATAATTAAAGTGAAATAGAGCAATTGAAGTAAAAAAGAACACTGGGTACCTTTGTCTGTTTGTTTGTTTGTTTCCTTCCCCTATTTTTCTACACATCCATCCATAAACTAGACAAAGTGGAGTGTGGTCCTTATGGCTTTCCCAATCCCATTGTCATCCCTCATAAGCTACATTTTTATACAACTGTCTTCGAGATTCATGGGTTCTGGGTTGTAGTTTGATAGTTTCAGGTATCCACCACCAGCTACCCCAATTCTTTAGAACCTTAAAAGGGTTGTCTAAAGTGTGCGTAAGAGTGCCCACCAGAGTGACCTCTCGGCTCCTTTTGGAATCTCTCTGCTACTGAAGCTTATTTCATTTCCTTTCACATCCCCCTTTTGGTCAAGAAGATGTTCTCCATCCCACGATGCTAGGTCTACATTCCTCCCCGGGAGTAACTTAAAGTATATTTTATCTGATATTAGTATAGCTACCCCAGCTTCCTCTTTTTTTTTTTTTTTTTCATTTTTATTGAGATTGTTCAGATACCATACAATTATCCAAAGATCCAAAGTGTACAATCACTTGCCCCTGGGTACCCTCATACAGCTGTGCATCCATCACACTTAATTTTTGTTCAATTTTTAGAAACTTTTCATTACTCCAGACAAGAAATAAAGTGAAAGATGAAAAAAGACAAAAAGAAAAGGAAACTCTAATCCTCCCCTATCCCTAACCAACCCCCTCTCAATTGTTGACTCCTAGTATTGATACAGTACATTTGTTACTGTTTATGAAAAAATGTTGAAATACTACTAACTGTAGTATATAGTTTGTAATAGGTATATAGTTCTTCCCTATATACCCCTCTATTATTAACTTCTAATTGTATTGTCATACATTTGTTCTGGTTCATGGACACGATTTCTAGTATTTGTACAGTTGATCATGGACATTGCCCACCATAGGATTCAGTTTTATACATTCCCATCTTTTGACCTCCAACTTTCCTTCTGGTGACATATATGACTCTGAGCTTCCCCTTTCCACCTCATTCACACACCATTTGGCACTGTTAGTTATTCTCACATCTTGCTACCAACACCCCTGATCATTTCCAAACATTTAAGTTCATCCTAGTTGAACATTCTGCTCTTACTAAGCAACCACTCCCCATTCTTAAGCCTTGTCCTATATCTTGGTACCTTATATTTCATGTCTATGAGTTTACATATTATAATTAATTCCTATCAGTGAGACCCTGCCATAATTGTCCTTATGTGTCTGGCTTATTTCACTCAGTATATTGTCCTCGAGGTTTTGTCATCAACCCATTTTTTTTAATATGGTTTTGTTCACTCACCATACATTCCATCCCAAGTAAATAATCGATGGTTCTCTGCATGGTCATACATTTATGTGTTCACCACCTTCACCACTATCTATATAAGGGCATCTGCATTTCTTCCGCAAGGCAGGAGGGAGAGTCAAAGAAGGTAGACAGGCAAAAGAAAGAGGAAAAAAATGACAGCTAGGAAGCAGCAAAAGGAAAAATAACCTTAAATCAAAGTAGAATAAAGAATCAGACAATACCACAAATGTCAAGTGTCTAAATGCCTCCCCTATCCCCCCCTCTTATCTGCATTCACCTTGGTATATCACCTTTGTTACATTAAAGGAAGCATAATACAATGATTCTATTAGTTACAGTCTCTAGTTTATGCTGATTGCATCCCTCCCCCAATGCCTCCCCATTTTTAACACCTTGCAAGGTTAACATTTGCTTGTTCTCCCTCATAAAAGAACGTATTTGTACATTTTATCACAATTGTTGAATACTCTAGATTTCACCAAGTTACACAGTCCCAGTCTTTATCTTTCCTCCTTTCTTGTGGTGTCTCACATGCTCCCCACCTTCCTCTCTCATCCATATTCATAGTTATCTTTGTTCAGTGTACTTACATTATTGTGCTACCATCTCCCAAAATTGTGTTCCAAACCACGCACTCCTGTCTTCTATCACCCTGCAGTGCGCCCTTTAGTATTTCCTGTAGGGCAGGTGTCTTGTTCACAAAGTCTCTCATTGTCTGTTTGTCGGAAAATATTTTGAGCTCTCCCTCATATTTGAAGGACAGCTTTGCTGGATATAGGATTCTTGGTTGGCAGTTTTTCTCTTTCAGTATCTTAAATATATCACACCACTTCCTTCTTGCCTCCATGGTTTCTGCTGAGAGATCCGCACATAGTCTTATTAAGCTACCTTTGTATGGAATGGATCGCTTTTCTCTTGCTGCTTTCAGGATTCTCTCTTTGTCTTTGACATTTGATAATCTGATTATTAAGTGTCTTGGCGTAGGCCTATTCATATCTCTTCTGTTTGGAGTACGCTGCGCTTCTTGGATCTGTAATTTTATGTCTTTCATAAGAGATGGGAAATTTTCATTAATTATTTCCTCTATTATTGCTTCTGCCCCCTTTCCCTTCTCTTCTCCTTCTGGGACACCAATGATATGTACATTATTGTACTTTGTTTCATACTTGAGTTCCCGGAGATGTTGCTCATAGTTTTTCATTCTTTTCTCCATCTGCTCCTTTGTGTGTAGGCTTTCAGGTGTTTTGTTCTCCAGTTCCTGAGTGTTTTCTTCTGCCTCTTGAAATCTGCTGTTGTATGTTTCCATTGTGTCTTTCATCTGTTGTGTTGTGCCTTTCATTTCCATAGATTCTACTAGTTGTTTTTTTGAACTTTTGATTTCTGCCGTATATATGCCCAGTGTTTCCTTTACAGCCTCTATCTCTTTTGCAATATCTTCTTGAAACTTTTTGATTTGATTTAGCATTAGTTTAAATTCCTGTATCTCCGTTGAAGTGTACGTTTGTTCCTTTGACTGGGCCATAACTTTGTTTTTCTTAGTGTAGGTTGTAATTTTCTGTTGTCTAGGCATGGTTTCCTTGGTTATCCAAATCAGGTTTTCCCAGACCAGAACAGGCTCAGGTCCCAGAGGGAAGAAGTATTCAGTATCTGGTTTCCCTGTGGGTGTGTCTTAGAAAATTGCTCCACCCTTTGATGCCTCAGGTCACTGTGCTTTTCTGCCCAGCAGGTGGTGCCTGTTAGCCTGTAATTCTTGACTGGTGTGAGGAGGTATGGCCGTGTTCCCCCAGGCTCTGGGGTCTGGTTCTGAATGGAAAGGGCCCCACCCCTTTCCTCCTAGAGAAGACAGACCCCCCAGGTGGAGGTCATTAGCATTTCAATGGTCTCTCTCTCTCTGCTTGTGCTGTCTCCACCCTTCCCTGAGTCACAGCCCTGGAAACTGAATATGACTGGGGCTTTCTCCAGTGAGCCGAAAAAAAAAACAGATAGTCCCCTTCAGACCCAGTCCGAGGCAACCCTCCGGCTCTCCAAGGTCAGTCGTCACCCAAAGCCTCTGTTTTTTGGGGATGCGAACCTGTAGTGAGCAGTTCACACTCGCTACTTAAAACCCAAGTTGGAGATCAGCTGAGCTATATTTGCTTGCTGGGAGATAGCTTCTCTCTGGCACCACGAGGCTTTGCAGCTTGGGCTATGGGGGAGGGGGTCTCACGACTTGGATCTGCAGGTTTTACTTACAGATTTTATGCTGTGTTCTCGGGCATTCCTCCCAATTCAGGTTGGTGTATGATGAGTGGATGGTCTCGTTTTTCCCCCCGCAGTTATTCTGGATTATTTGCTAGTTGTTTCTGTTTTTTTGTAGTTGTTCCAGGGGGACTACTTAGCTTCCACTCCTCTCTATGCCGCCATCTTGCCCCGCCTTCTCCAGCTTCCTCTTTGTTATTCTTTGCATGGAATATATTTTTCCATGCTTTCACTTTCATCCTACCTTTGTCTTTGAATTTAAGATGAGACTCTTGTAATCTTTATAGAGTTGCGTCAATGCTTTTTTTTTTTCAGTCTGTTCTGCTATTTTCTACCTTTTGACTAGAGATTTCAATCCATTTACATTTAAAGCAACAACTGATAATGCGGAACCTTCTGTCATTTTGCTATTTGCTATTTGGTTTTTGTAAGTCTTTTACACAGTGTTAATGTGTCCCTGAGCTGTCTGTTTCTTTAGTTTCTACGCAGTTAGTGATATAACAGAAGCTAACAAAAATAAACAACCCAAGGTAAAATATGCCTTTCACAGTCTTTACAAATTGGCCCTCTGTTAGCTGGTGCTCTTCTCCAAAGTTTAGCTACTGTCAAGAAGATCAGCCCAAGGTGAAAGTGTGCAGTTCTCTCCATCTTTTATGAGCATGCATCCTGTCCTGAGCATGATCTTGTGGCCTTAGGAATTCCCCCATTTACAGGGATCCAAATGCCCCATTTACTCATGTTCCCCTCCTCCTGGGTGCTTTATTGTATGTCTTGAAGCTGGTAACTCTTTGCTCCAGGCCACTTCAGTTTGACTGTTTCTTACATTTGTTAAATAAAATAAAATGGCCATCTGTATTGGGAGTTGCTGGGAGCAACCCCATTTTGGGGAAATGGCAGGGATTTTTTAGAAGACAAAAACTGGCCAAAGACAAATACAGACCAGAAAGCAGAGCATTCCTGACAAATTGCAATTTGAGCAACATTTAATGAAAAAATAGTCTCAGTCTGGTAGGAATAGCCTTTTAAAAATGGACAAGTATATTATACAAGCAATAGATATATGTTCCCTGCTTTGTAAGACCCTTCCACATAATGAAAAACTTGAATGTCAACCAATCTCTTTAACTTCCCACCTGAAATCCCCTAACTGCCTTTATAAGCTATTGTAATGTGCCACCATTTTGAGATTCTGACTCCCCAAGTTTTGATATCTCCCAGCTCCAGCAGTTTTCTTTCAATAAAGCTGATGCTTTGATAACACTGGTGACTTTGTTTTTTTAACAGTGTTTGGCATCAGAAGTGGGATTCAGAGATGGCTCCTGAGTGTCTCCCTGATGCTGGTGAGTGACCAGGTGCCCAGTGTGTCCACTGCTCTCTCACCAGTCATGGAGCTCTAGGGGTAAGTTTCTCCTGGATATGAGCTCTACTTTCTTTATGTCTGAGCTCTTTATCCTGGTGTCCAGATAAATCTTGTTTCTGTTTCTGTTTTGGTGAGTAAAATTCCTGCCTAGTTGAGGGAGGTAACATGGATTCTGCCTTAAGGTAGCTGCTTGTCTAATAGTTAATTGTGTCTCTGGAATCTTCTGGGTGAACTTGGGCTCCTCTCAATCTAAATCTATCTCTGATCCTCCTTTTCTACCCATTACACTGCCTGTGTTCAGTTCCAGACACCTGTATGGAACTCCCACTCACCAGGAGATTCTGCTAAGCTCAGAGCAGTATCTGAGTGGCTGAGCTGAAAGGCCTGTGGCTCTAGAAATATCTCATTTGACTGTAGCATAATGGGCACTTATGGTTCTAAATCTCCCCCTCCTCCTGTCCAAATACCGTGAAATGAATTGGGTTAAATAACGGGAATTTATTCGCTCACACTTTTGAAGCTAAAAGAAGACCAAATCAAGCTGTCATCAAAATGATGCTTTCTTCCCAAAGACTGTGGCATACTGGGGCTGGCTGCCAGCAAACCTTGGTCCTTAGCTCCTCTGTCACATGCAATGCACATGGTGGCCTCTCTGTTCTCTTGCAGGTTCTGTTGAATTTCAGCTCCTGGCTGCTCCCTGTGGCTTCCATTCCCTCTGTCTGAATTTCACTCTGCTTATAAAGGACTCCAGTATTAGGAGTAAAACCCATCCTGACTGAAGTGGGTCACACTTGACTGAAGTAACCTCATCAAAAGGTCCTACTTAAAATGGGTTCATACCTATAGGAATGGATTAAATTTAAGAACATGTTTTTATGGGGTAAATACAGCTTCAAACCACCACACAAGTATTTTGCCCTCACCAATGGTTAGACATTGTTTTCCCCACATTGTAAATTCCCACTATTGTCTCGAGTGACAGGGACACCCATTTTATGAGAACTGTAGTCGAGAAACTTTGCAAGGTCTTACCCATCAACCCAAAGCATCACTGCCCATACCATCCTCAATCTTCTGGCAAGGTGGAGAGAATGGACGGGGTATTAAAGTTGAAGTTAGCTAAATTATCTGACTCATTGGGGCTGCCTTGGCCTAAAGTACTCCTATTGGTCCTCATGGCCCTGAGATCTCCACCATCAGGAAAACACCCACTGATCCCACATAAGATCATTACAGGTGAGCCATGTACTTGGACAAGTTCACTAGGGGTGAAATGATAATAGTCAAGCAAGATTTACTTCAAAACTCTAAGGGATTAAAGGAATATTCTCAGGTTTACTTTAACAGGCAACAGAAGCTTTTTCTGACCCTCTCCCACCTAAAGTTAACATTCTAAACACTCTGAACCTGGTAACCTTGAATTCTGGAAAAGACGTCAGAGAAAGACCAGTCATGGACAACACTGGAAAGGACTTACCAGGTTTTGTTAACTTCACATACAGCTATCAAATTAAGAAGAATTTAGCCTTAGGTATATATCTCCCATATAAAGGGAGTGCCACTTTCAAGGTAGTTATGTAAAACAGACATAAAACTAAAGTTAACCAAAGTACCCCCCAAATAGGTGACAGCATCTCATGTAGACACCTCCTGCTCAAGATTATGAAACAAGAACCTGTTGATCCAAAACTTCCCTTTTCTGATCCCTGTACTTGAGCTTTCATCTGTCTTCATAATTTTATTGTTACTCTTTTGTTACCCTTTCCACAGGTCTATTTGCCAACCTCTTCCTAGTTGTCAAGATGAAATCTTTGGTCAAAATAATATTACTTTTAATCATCCATAATGCTCTAAATTTAGATCATCCCTTGGCTCCAGGCATTCATAGGGTTTCTGGCATTGCCAATCTGATTGCTGGATATATATCTAGATAATAGGAATGCACCTGAAAATAGGTTCTATCTGGTGAAAATCCACCAATGGAAAAAAAACGGTCAATGGGTTTATGAAGAGATTTGGGATCCTGTTAAAAATTAGCATAACCATTCTACAGATTGATATGTTAAATTTATTTAGCATTGGGAGTCTTTAATAAAAATGTTAGGCCAGATTTTCACTAGTGATGACTTTGTAACTAGAAACATTTCCTCATGTGTTAAATTTAAACGAAATGGACCAGAATTAGGAAAACTTCCAGACTAGTCATGTAAAAAAACAACCTGATTTGATTCTGATAATGGAGATTGGACTCCCATATATGCCACAAACTTATAATAGACACTGATAATGATGCTTTTCTAGACCTAACAAAGGAAATCATTAAAACTAGACATTGGTTTATTGGCAAAAATTCTACTGACTCATAGAACACCCTTATACAATACAGATAAAACCAATGTGACATGGTTTAATCAATATTCAGGATATACCTGGAATGGAAACTCAACATCCATAATTGGGAGTAATATACATGGAATCATGAATCTATTAAATAATTGCTTGCTGGGACTAACTCATTCTTCTGGAAAATGGCAATGTGCTAAAAAGTGGAGAAACCCACTTTTTAGGCTGAATCTACTCGCAGCCTAACATTAGATCATATAGGATTGTTTAGTTTCTGTGGGAAGAAAGAAATAAAGCTTTTCCCCATGGTTGGTGGGGAAGATATGGTACAGGATATCTTGTTCCATCCATATCAAAATTGTCTATTTGTGCTGTGATACATGAGAAAGGGTGCTTTTGTCTGGCACAGTAATAGTATACTAAATATTTTAAAGAATGAATTTAAGGTGTTTCCTTATCAGTCAGGCTCAAACATTTCAATGGACAGACCTATTTCCTGACCTAGTCTCTTGGTTTAGTGGAATATGGAGACAACTAAAGTACTTTGAATTTGTGCTTTTAATTGTAATTATCAGTCTGTATGTTTTCATTTCTTGTTGTGCAAACTATTTAATGATTCTGTTCAAATTCCTTGTCACCCTCAAGACAGATGGTTGCTCTTAATATAGCTAATCAAAAAGGAAAATGAGATAGAAATTGGACTGTCTCTGGTGGACTGAGACTAAAACAGTGAATACCCTGCCTTGGAGAGAGGGCCGTAACTGTAATCTACTCAACTAAGTTGCCCCACTCCAAGAGTCTTAAATGTAATTAAACAGCCAGCCAACATAACTCACTGCAATCAGGAAAAGGAAAGAAATACTGAAAGAAAAAAAAAAAAGGAAAAAGGAACAAAACAATTGACTGAGCTACTGTGACAGTCTAACAAAAGTAACAGATCATTGGTGATGACTGGAGTGTTTTGGTCAAATTCTCAACGTGATCATTGGAAAAATGAACAAAGGGGGGACAGTTAGGTAAAATAAAATGGCCACCTGAATTGGGAGTTGCCAGTAGCCCCCTTTGTGAGAAATGGATGGGACTTTTTTGAAGATAAAAACAGGCTAAGGACAAAATAGACCAGAAAGTGGAGCAATTTGAGCAACATTTAATAAGATGGTCTCATCCTGGTAGGAACAGCCTATTAAAAATGGACAAGTATATTATATTAACCAGTGTATATTTGTCCCCTGCTTTGTAAGACCCTCCTATGTAATGAAGAACTTAAATGTCAACCAATCATTGTAATTTCTCACTTGAAATCCCCTAATTGCCTTTATAAGCCATTGCAAACTGCTCTATTTTGAGACTCTCCCTCCCATGGTGCCCAGTTCCAGCAGCTTCTCTTTCAGTAAACCTGAAGCTTTGATAATATTGGTGACTTTGTGTGTGTGTTTGTATTTTTACAAGCTGCTTTAGCTATCTGCAAGCTGTTTCTGCTTGCAGGGCAATTCTGGCAAGACCAGCCTGAGACAAGTTCCCTGGTTCAATCCCTCAGGTCCTCATCCGACAAATTGGCACAAGCACCCCAGTATGCTACCCCAGTATGCTCATAGGGGTTACGTTGCTCCTTCCGAACTTCAGGAACGGACCAGGGGAACACACTGCAGAGGGGTGGGGGAGCGCCAGCAGGTAATCACAAGCTTCTCCTACCTTTTTAGGCAGCATTTTCTTGAACAGGCATTTGTTCTGTTACTGCAACACTCTAACTACTGTTTTCAGAACTCTAAGGAAGATGGCTCTGCCAGTTTTTGCTAGTTGTTCAAAGATTCTGTGGGAGAACAGAGCCCCGGAGTGTCCTATGCCTCCATCTTGGTCAACTGGAAATCTGCCTATTCTCTTTTAAAAATTTCTTTCTTTCTCTTGTTATTTCCCTTCCTTCCTTCCTTCATTTTTTTTTCTTTTCTTTCTTCCTTTTCTTCCCTTCCCTTCTTTCTTGCTCTCTCATTCTCTGTTCCACCCACCTTCCCTCCCTCTCTCCCTCCCTCTGCTTTTCTGTAATGTTTTAAAAAAATCCCTGCCATCATGCCATTTTATATATTTTCATTAAAAATTACTTACAATAGCCACAATACTATTATCACACTTAACAAAATTAGTAATCTTATATACCGTCTTCTATTTAATCTATATTAAATTTTCTCTGGTTTTAAAAAATCTTTTACTATCAATGATTTATCTGAATCAGGATCCAAATAAGGTTTTGCATTTTATTGTGTCTCTTAAGTTCCATTTAGATAAGAGTCCCCAATGCTCCCCTCACTTTTTTATGTCATTGATGTCTGACATAGAACTGGGTCATTATCCTGAAGAATGTTCCATATTCTGGATTTGACCAATTGCTTCTTAATGATCTCATATAACATGCTTTTTCTATATCTTATGTTTTTTTGCAACTGATAATTAGATATAGAAGTTGATTAAATTTTTTTTTTTGATCAAGAAAACTTCATAGTACTGTTATATATTTCATATTGCATCCTATAGGGTAGTTAAAATTGTATGATTGCCCCACTTGTAATGATGCTAAAATTAATCAGTAGATTCAGGTTGTGGAAGCTCAGTCCAATCTTGCGAAGGTTTGTTTTGACATCCATTAATAAATGTGCCTGGATCAGTACTTCATTAGTGGTTGCAATAATGGTTGGTTATTTTTCTAAATCTCTTAGCCATTCTCCATTTACTGCAAAAATTTCTGTCATAACTTCTTACAACAACTTTTCTAGTTATCAGCTAGAACCACTGGGTTCATGCAGGACAATTTTCTGGATTAAATGCTTAATTCTTTGCTTTTAATTTCAGAGTAAGGGATTGGTGACCTTATTACCTGCAATGTGGATAATGAGTTTTTTAAAAAAAAGTCTTTTCTTTTTTGAGTATCATTATGATCTCATGGAGTTGTGTGTATTTGATGTGTTTCAGTTAATTGCAGTCATCATTCATTTTGATGTTTAAATTGTCCTATTTTTGGCCACTGGGAATATTTTCAAGCTGAAACTTGTGTCCATTTATCATGATTCAGCTGTTTATATTTTCCTTGTATTCTGGCATTACTAGATGGGACAGGCCCATCTTGTACATTTCCTACCCTGGACCTTGGGTCAACTTTTTCTCCAAGAAGCCCTGGTTTTCTTGAGTAGATAAGTGTTTAGAGACTAACTCAACTCAGATTCCTTAGAAAACAGATTTTGTTGCAATTTCAGGGTAGCAGAAATAAGGGAAAAGGGAAGTGAGGCAGGAAAGAATAGGAATCAAGGTATGATGTGTACTTGGTTGTCCACTGCTTTATGCTAAGGTTTGAGGGAGCCACATGTTTGCCAAAATACATCTTCTTGGCCTTGTGAGACATCTGCAAACAGACCATATGAAGAAACTGTGCTTTGGAGCATCCATAAGAGAAGAAAAGGGGGATAAATTTATCTATCTGACTCCATTCTGTCTCATTTCCCATAGGTCAATGTTCACACCAAGGAATTTGCTTTTTGCACTTCTGTTCTGCATCATACAATACTTTTAGGACCCAGGTGGGTAGCCAGATTCTGTGCCCTGGATTGTGACATTTGATCTGAGTACATAAGTTGCCAGGGGGGCCAGAACGCTAGGTATATGCCTAGCTGGCCTGATTTTGAGAGTGACAACTACTGGGAAGAGCCCAGTGCTCATGGTCAAGGCATTGGCTGGTTCCAGGCAATGGAATTAAGTGGGCCTGACGGGCACTGGTCAGCTTGGCTGGCAGCTGAGGTGGAACAAGTGCCTGAGGCAGGTGAGCACAGTGAGCTCAAGGGAGTGTGAAGAGCTGAGTAAGATAGCCACAATACTATTATCACATTTAACAAAATTAGTAATCTTACACATCACCTTCTATTTAATCTATATTAATTTTGATATAGAAATTCATGATACTTATAAAATATAATTTTGTACACCCAGAGTTATTTCTTCAAAACTTCTGCTTTGGTCTTAGAATAATCTGGAAAGACCCATCCTTTTGCAAAAAGACAGTACTATTAGAAATGAAAGCCTAGGCTATATACGTTAGGGTACTGCTAGAGAATGCACATCCATTCTGCACATTCTGCTGCAAGAAGTCAGTCTTGGGCCACACACCTAAGTGTAAGAGAAGCTGGAAGTGTGGTTTAGGTGTATTCCCAGAGATAGAAGGAAACAAGTTGGTGAGCCAGTTTGTGCCACACAGTTGATGTTAGCACTGGACTATTTCTAAAAGTATTGTGGTTATGATCTCTTCAGTAGTCATCAGTTTCTGTCAGAGGTTAATATGTAAATGCACAGAGGTCACTGATGCACCATCCAGATGTTGGACCAGATGTAGGATTTTCTGGTAATCCGACATTGATTTAATTCAAAATTAGAATAGATGAGACAATAAAGATAGGAATTGGCCACTCTCAGAATATTTGCAAGGCCTGTCATGCCATAGGAATCACATATTGATAAACCACCAGTTGCTAACTTCTTATATGCTCTGACATTCAGCTCTACAGAGATTCATAACCATGAAAATTTTGGAAGTATAGATATATAAAAAGTAAGCAATGGGTAATTTGGTCATTAAAAACTACTGTTCAATTTTATGTGGCAGGAGCAATCAGCTATTTCGTGATTTTAATTTTGCTCCATTTAATGTACAACCATGTAAAAAGTTGTTTTTGCATAGTTATGGATCATTAATAACAGGTATTTTATAAGGATACAATGTAACATTATTTCTATTGCATAAATATTGGGAAAAATAGAATATACCAATGTGGCATGTTATATTTTCTGAGAATAAATATTTCTTTTAATTAAAAAACATAGAAAATTAAAATAGGTTATATTGGGTATAAGTTTCTCCTTCTCATAAAAAGTTACCTTAAGAGAAAATGATCTAGTCTTTTATTATAAGTAGAAAAGGTAAAACACAGATCAGGATCTGTGTTTCCTGTTAAGAGGTTTTAGTGATATTTCACAAGTGGCTATTCCTGCCAAGTAATCTAAAGCAGGGGCCTGTTTACTTTTTTTATGTGGAAATGTGAAACATACACAAAAAGTAGAGAAGAGTATAGTAAATGTGCACTAACACCACATCACGCAGTTCAACAATTATTAACATTCTGTTATTCTCGTTTTATATATTCTACTCCCCAATTTTTGTTTATTTTACTGGAATATTTTAAGGCAAATTCCAGACATCATATCACTTTACCTGTACATACTTCAGTAGGTATATCTAACTCATGAAGAATTTTAAAAATACCAAACTATTATTACTATCACTCCCCGTCACCCATCTAATACTCAGTCCTTATTCAAAATTCCCCATAGTCTCAAAGGCATCTTTTTCACATTTTTTTTTTTTAAATCAGGATCCCAACAAGGTCCACACAATGCATTTTGCTGATATGCTCCCTCAGTTTATTTTATAATGTTACAAAGATTCTTCTCCTTGCTTTATAGTCTTTTGGCATTTATTTGTGGAAGAAACTGGGTCTTTTCTCTTATAGAATGACCCACATCCAAGATTTGGCTGATTCCCTCCTTGTGGTTTCATTTAAGACGTTGTTGTATACTGCAGCATTTCCTGCAAAATGGCAGTGAGATCTAGAGTCTTAATAAATTTAGGTTCAAACAATTTTTAAGCAAGAATATTAAAGAGGTAGTGCTGTGTTTATCCTATTCTGTCATATCAGGATGTACTTAATGTCTGGCTGTCTCTCTTTCAGTGGTGTCAATCAGTGGGCTCAGATGGTGGCAGCTTAATATTTTTACTGACTAGTTCCCCCATCAGCATTTCACCTAACAGTTTTAACAGCTATTGATAATCATTGCCTGACTAAATTATTTTGTAAATTCTATCATTCCTTTTGCGTTTATCAGCTGCAATTCTTCTATAAAGAAAATAAAATTCATCAACTATTTGGCTATTCTAAAACATAATCCTTATAAGAAAGGCAGAATAAACAGTTATTTTTTTCCATTTTTATAAAAACTTTTAGAATGATGACTTTGGCATCCAGCAAAGATAAGCAATGATTTGTGTATGTGGATTACTATGAAATCATGGGTTTTCATATATCTATTGTACTTGGATCCATCACAGTTGTTACTGTTTTTGAGCTCAAGTTGTCCAATCTTTGTTAGCGGAAGACCATTAAGTTGTCCTTTTGTCATGACCATGGTAGTATTTGAGAGCTTCCTTGCTTTTAGGTACAGTAAGAAATCCCAGACTGATTTTGTACATCTCCTTGAGATCTTAAGTCAGACATTTCTCCAGGGAAGTCCTATTCCTTTTAGTGGTAAATGGAATTTGGAGACCACAATTTGTGTATTATTTGCACATTAGGTGTGTTCATACAGAAAACAAGTACATAGTTCCAAAGTCAAAACTCTGAAATACATTATATTCAGAAAGATCTTGCTTCCATATCTGTTTCCATATTCATTCTCTCCCTTCTCCATAGGTCACCATTTTTATTAGTCTTTAGTTTATTCTTCTATCTTTTTTGAAAATATTAGCAAACGTGTAGAGGCATTTGTATTTTTCTCACTTCTTATAAAAAAGGAAGCTTATTATATTCATTGTTCCATACCTTGCTTTATTCACTTACCATCGCATAGTTTTGCTAGTCTGTTTTAGGTATAGATTTGTAGATGTGGGATTCTAGGTCAAAAGGTAAATTCATACATAATTTTCCCTTCAATAGAGCGATATTATTTTGTGCTTGAGAAGCTTTTAAAAATAAGGTTTCCCTAGTCTCAGAATCATTAAATCAGAACTCTGAGATTTGGGTTCCAATATGATTTGGATGATCACCCAGGTTTGGGGAGCCTTAAATCCAACGTATTGCTCACTTGTATGTGCCAATTACTGTCTTACGTCCCGGTGTTTCAAATCTTGAGATAAATATAATATAGTCTACCCTAAAGGATCTCATAGCCTGGGTAGTGGAGATGAAACATTCATAAACATATCATTGTAATATAATGTAATTGTTGGTATAATAGAGATGTATATACGATGTAAAGGGAGCACAAAGGAATGAATAATTCCGTCTTTGAGAATTGTCCTGGGATAGATTGGGTGGACCATTCCTACTAAAAGCAGAAGTATGTGCTTAATAAAGTCTTCACAAACTCATTTAATGAAGTCTCCTTTCCTGAGAAGAAATAAATGTTGAGTCTAACCCTGAATTTATCCTATTTGTACTTGCTTCCTTATTTGGTTTATTTTTTGATACAGCTTTAAAATTTCAAGTTGGAACTACCATGGAATTCGATGGAGATTTCTGAACCTAAAATTGTAACAGCATTCAGAGTCCTAACAAAATGAAACTGTGTGTATGAAACATTACAATAATCATAGGAGTCTGTCGTGTGCTGGAAATAAAGAATGTCATTTATGTAGTTGACAGGAGAGAAGATAAAAGTCAATAAAAAGAATTATTTATTAAAAAGATCTAATGTTACAAGAACAGTACACAGAACTATTATCTGACTGTGCCTTCCACATGGTATATACCATTATATATAGTATATATACAGATTGTATTCAATATATTTAACATGGGGTCCACAGTATCTTCATTTTGGTATGCAAAACATTTGCTTTCATGAAATTTCCAATTATGAGGAGTGTTTTTCTTTTTCAGTAGTTTAGTTGACATTATACAAAAATACAGTCTCTTAAGACTTAAGACTGTGTGGTTACTATCCCATCCAGGAAAAAGCTCAGTTAAGTACTGCAGCTAAAAAATAAAGTACCTTGATAAGGAATGTTGTTCTGCTTGCCATAAAGTAACAATCATGTAATACATAACACATAAACATTTAAAACCTGTTTTTAAAATATGTATATGATGCAAAATTCACGTTTTGTGCATGTTGAATAAAAACATCCCATATCTCTGATTCCTGTAAGAATACAACATCAGATCTTCTGTATGTAAATATTCTGTCAGATATGTACCATCCATCGGCTAGATGAAATTATTGGCTAATTTGACTTTGCCACATATTAGCATTATATTTATTGGAACTGTGTTTTACAAGAGTGTTAGTAATAACTTGATTCTTAAAGTCCTTCCCTAAAACTGAGATAAAATACCAAAGGAAAAGAGGAAAATGACTTTGATTAATCAAATAGGAACTAAAGATTATTTCCCACTCTTTTTTATTCTTGCTGCATTTTTTTTCAGATGTCCACTTTCATCCTGTACGTCACTCTACACTTGGAGAGAGCTCCCGCTTTGCCAGCCAAAAAGTTAGCATCTTCTTTCTGTAGTCCAGCCTCTTCCTCCAGCAAGAGGCACTCAAGAAAGGCCGTTTGGTAGTTATTACTCACAGTCTCAAATAGTCACCATCGGTATTACTTAACTATAACTATCTGTTAACTAAAATAGTCTATTAAATCGCTTCTTCTATAGGGGTGGCTTGGACATTATTTCCCAAAGATAATAAGTAAGTGATATCGGTAGTTACACTGTGCTTCCAAAACCAACCTTTTAGGATGTTCAGAACAGGAGCTTTAATCTCTGCTCTGATTCTATGAGGATTGAACTCTAGAGTCAGCAGTTTGATCTCAACCTATGTTCATTTTGCTTGCTGTTAAAGATGCAAATAGTTAACAGGTTTAGATTATATGAACAAAAAAAAAATCAACTACTTTTTGTTTTGATATTAGCATTAGCTGTAAAACTGTAGTTCCTCCAGCCTCCTTTTTGGCATACAATAACCAACTTTGCAGTAACTATACCTTCAAGCATCTTCATGGGTGTAATGCCAACTCAGGCACATTATCCATATTTTCTAGAACTTCTGTAACATATCATCACATAGGATACTTTCACCTTGCTTTCCAGTAACTATTTAGGATCAGTTAGTCTCAAGTTGGCTCCTCAATGTGGTAAATGGGGATCACCTCTCAAGTCAAAGAGCTAAGAAGTGTGTGATTAGCTAGACCAGCTGAGCCTCTGGGCTGATGCCATGTCTCTATGGTTTAATTTAGAAAGATCAATTTCTTTTAATAGTTAGTAAGGTTTTACATGTAGTCTGGGATGCATGGACTTGCTTTAAAAAAAATAAAAATTTATTTTTCATGTTTGAATCATTTTAATCCACAAACTATATTTATTTGCACAACAAATTTTTATTGTCCGTAAAATAATCTGCAATTAGAAGAAAACCTTATATCTAAATCAGCATCAAATTTGGCAGTAGGTGGGGAAATGGAAAACTTCTGTCCCATATTCATTTCATTTTCAAGGTAGCACCCAGGGTAGCAAGTCAGTGTCCACAGATTTTAGTGACATATTATTTTGTGACTTTAAACCATTGTTTGTTATTAAAAATAAACATTTATTGTATTTGCAGCTAAATAACAGTGCCTGATGGAAAACAATAGCACTTAAATTCATTCAGACTCACTTTCTATTTACCTTGCACTAATGTAAATGGCTTATTCCCTACTCTAATCACTTGCTCTAGGGATGCATGTAGAATAGCATATTGAAAATCTTTGCTATTTTGCTATGCAATCACACAATTATTTTTTCCACAAAATATTTTGTGTACTTATCTTATAATGTCCCACATAACTGAAATGTTTTTCATTTCTCCCACTGGTTTGTCAATTGGAATAGTCAGCTGAAGTTTGGAAGATGAAAAACACTAGACTGAGAGTCTTATACAAACTTCTCATTCTTAGTTTTGTATTTGTTTTTGAAACAGATCTGGAGACCACTTCCTTAACAAATGGATGGCACACACTCAGTCATCAGATAGAAAATCAAATTCCGACATATTAAAAAAGTTAAGAATACATCTGACAGAAATTATCTTTGCTTACAAAAATTCATTACATACAATCTGCATATTTTTATTGGACCAAGAACTGTCCTTCCCAGTTACAAAACCAAACAGAAACCTGATGGATAAGTAACAGTTCCCCCAACCTTCTGTAAGTGCACCATGTGTAGTCACACAGTTTTTAAAGCTCATCTCAGCGTTCTGGCCTCTCCACTTACACTACTCTCCATGTCACTGTTATCAAGCTAAAGCAAAGAAAAGCAAATTAAGTCTGCAGTTTTCACCAAGAAGTTGAAGGGATCATTAATGCCAAGAGCAATGTCACTGATGAAGAAGATGTGGACAGAGTGTGGAGGGTCGACTGAGCGCTTGTGATTTTCCCACCTATGGAAAAAGAGAAGCATCACATGGAGCAAATTATTTTGGTTTGGCTGGACTAGGGAAGAGTTATCTTCAGGTATATAAGACAATTGAGTGAAACACTGGTCCCATCTCTGAGGAGAGTGTTGCTCAAACTCATGCAACAAAACATTGCCTAGGGTTTCCAGAGTTGTATGAAGGACAGAATTTCAGAGTTTTATACGGAATTCTGTATTGAAAAGACCCCGAGCAGTGTCGTGTCTACCTGACGCATCTGTTCTCGAGACTGAGTGTAATTTTCAGCAATGATGCACCGATGGAAAACATCTCACATTCCAGGTATGAAAACGTAAACAATTCCTGTAGTTCATATTTCAGGAAATGGAGCAAAGATAATTAGCAAAAGTCTGTGGTAACATGAAACCATAGTTTAATTACTTCTGTCCGTTGTTCAATTTAATAATATAAAAACAAGGAGACTGGTTCTTTGATTGATTTGACTGTTCCAGTTGAAGAGGCTTAAATTTTAGATTCTCGTGTCAAACCTGGCAAAGGGGAGCCATTTTTCATCACTCTTATACCCAGGAGAAGCTTTTCTTGGAACCAAAATATTGCATGTAGTTCATGTATTTGAATGGTCATTTGATTAAACTGACTCATCTGAATTGATTAATCAGAAGTAGTTTTGGTAGTTCCATGTAGCTACAAAGTAAATGTTACCATTAGATGCTAACTTCAGGAATAGTTCTTCAAGCCAGAAGTCTTCTGAAGCCTCATCATCATGACTGATATTTAATGAATACTTACTATGTGCCATGCACTGACACATTACCTTATATGAGCCTCACAATATTACTATATGGTAAATACTACTACTAATTTTCTTGCCGCTGATAAGAGGATTGGGACTCAGAGAAACTGTGTAACTTTCTTAAAGTTACTGAGCTAGGGATTAGTGAAACCAGATACTCTTATGTATTGTTTCTCTTAAAAGAGTGATTGGTCTTGGAAAACCTTAATAATAATAATATAATCCACTACTCAATTTCTGGAATCATTCTTTTGTCAGGTTAGTCTCTCTGGCTAGACTGAATTTAAGGGGATTTGGGGGTGAATTTTATTACAGAGATAGAGTCTAAATTTATTTTCCAGATGCTTACCTAAGGGCAGAACAATTTCACATACACACATTAAAAAAAAAAAAAAAAGCAGCAAATCTTTTCTTGGGAAATTTTTATAGCTAATGCACTAACAAAAACTCTTAATCAACACATATTGGAGAAAGTTAAATTATTTTCAACTTGTACAAAAATGGGGTTATTGTGAAGTGTGTAGCCACATGTGAGCTATAAGAAAGGCAAGAGTGGAGTGGTATGTGCATGCTTAATAAATAAAAATCGTAAAAACATCCTTTGTATTCATCTGAGAGTGGTTGTCTTTGTTAAATCAACTTACATGACACTTTACACAAACATCTCACTTTCAGAATGCTAAATAGGGTCTGTGTCTCAAATTTCACATAAAATCCATAAAGCAAAAACATGTTAGTTTGGCATAGCAAAAAATTAAAAAAAGAAAAAAAAAGGACAAGGTTATAGTACCAGCTGTAAAACTAACTAGCTGTTTCACTTCAGGCAAGTCATTTAACAGGTTAGACTTTTAGTTTTTGGAAACTGGTGACAATCACTGCTCAGGTTTTACAGATCTCAATTAGACAATACTATGAGTTCCATTTTACTGAAGTCCAGGAAATGGGTTGCATTGACCAAAGTGCTATTAACAAAAACATAAAAGTTAACCATTTTTTTTTTTTTTTTTAAACCATGGAATAGAAGTTACAAGCAAATTAAAATATAAATGGGAGAATCAAGTACTAAATACTTCCAAGCTTGGGGCTGGCCTTATTCAGATGATACCTTAGAATCTGATTGTGCTAATACAACACAAGCGGAAAAGAAACTTAAAGGGTCTGAGGATAATAAAATAACTAATCCATAAGGTTGTTAGAAGGATAAAATTTGATAATATATGCAAAGAACCTAGTGTAATGCCAGGAACATGGTCAGTGCTCGGTAAATGATGGCTTTATTGTTGTTACTAGAAATTTGAGACTTATGAAGCAAAGAGGAAAGTCATCACCGTGTTCACTTTTCAGAAGTAACCTTTAGTTTCTTAAAGTGCTTTTGAAAATTAGCACCTACAACTGATCATTTCAATTGTGAACTAACTAATCAATGTAGAGACATCATTAACTCTCTTGCTTTGGAAACTATACTTTTATAAGTGAATAATAAACCGTATTAACTTTTTGTGTGGCCATAAGGTATTTAAATCCTTCTGTTTTTTCACCTGCATTTCTGAAAAAGTCAGCTCTTCCTTATGAATCTTTTTCAATTTGAAATAATTTTAGATGTACCAAAAAAGTTGTAAGAATAGAACAAAGAATTCACTCAGATTCCCCAAATGTTAACACCTTATTACTATTGCTTTATTATTCTCTATTTGTTTATATACATATATATAAATATTTCCTGAATTATCTGAAAGCAAGTTGTAGACAAGATGCCTCTTTACCCCTAAATACCCCAATGTGTGTTTTCCTAAAATTAAGGACTTGCAAAATAAGAAATGAATGTTGATATAATAGTATTATCTAATCTAAAGACCTTATTCAAATTTCACAATCAATTCTCCCTCTGTCTTTTATCTCATCTTGTATTTCCATGCAAGAATTTACAATTTATCAAATATTATGTCAATAGCATTTCCTCAAAATTTGAGTCTACTATATTCTTTTCTCCACTATATTTGCTTTCCATCTCACTTTGTGACATCAAAAAAATTCATAATTAATGTTTCAAGGTCTTAATCCAAGTTGACAAATATGTTGAGTAAGATATCATTGGAGACTTCCATTTAAGTTGACAGTTCCATTTGGGAATGATAAATCAACAAAAAATACTCATAATTATCCACTGATGAAATGCAGATTAAAATTTCTTTTGTTCAATGTTTTAATGAAAATTTGCCTATTACTTTCCTAACTACTCTAACTTTCCTAAGCATATATACACAATATATGTACATATGTACCTCCACATCTTTTCCTGATCTACCAGTCTAGTAACTAGCAATGGTAAAAGAGATGAATTTATCCTGCAATTATTTTATCCTCCTGAGAGAGGTAATTAATGCCTGTTCCTCTTGATCATTAATTTCTAAGTACTCACAACCACATGCTGAATAATATTTTTTTAAAATCAGAGACAAATATCAAGCTCATTGGTATATAGTTTCCATTCTTTTATCTTTCCTACCATTTTTTTAAATCATGATGCTGTTTGTTATCTTCTAGTTTCAGCAATGTTATAGGGGAAAGAGACTGGAATGAGGCTGCAAGGACTTGGGTTTTAGTTCAAATACTCCCACGAACATACTCAGGAATCATATGACTTGTGGATAAATATCTGAGCTTCACTTTTCTCATCAAGAAATTGGACTAATTACATTCTTCCCTGTTTTTGCAAATGAAATAACTTTTATGAAAACCTCTATAAAGAGATACAATAAAAAGTATTATTAATATTATTAATTAATTACCCAAAGATATGGACAGTGATTCTACAATTTCAATCAAAAAGTCATTCTTTACTTTGTAAAATAATTCATTTGAGACCTGGAATCTATTCATTTGAAGTCATCAGGTACTTTTTCATTAATTTATTTTGAATTCCAATTCCTTATTAATCATGACTTACTTAACCTTTCCAATTTGAGTCTCTCTCTTTTTTTTTTTTTCTTTTATGGAGAAGATAACCTAAAACAAGAGTTGAATTTCTTTCTTGCTATGAGATGATATTGTCTGTATCAGTAATGAGCTTCTCCTTTTTATGTTCCCCATGTTGTGGACATGATTAAAGGAACATTTAAATTTTTTTGAAATTTTCTCTAGTTTGGGCTCATTCTGAATTTTTGCCTTCCTGATACCATTTTATACTCATAAATGATTTTTACACTTGTTTAGTTTTCCTTTCACTCATCTTTTTTTCTCCCTATATTCTTTTAAAATTTGGGCTCATCTGTGAGGTTTCTTTCAATGCTTTCATATATATATGTGTATATATATATATATTTTCTCTTTGGCTCAGTGGTGATTTTGGCATACATTTTTTTGTTGTTACTTTTCAGAACATCCTGTTTCTCTTGACTTATTGATTCTCTTTTGTAGTTTTAGGCCATAGATTCATTCTTGTTTCCTTTAAGTCTTTTGAAATTTACTTTTTAAAGCTTTTCTTTTAAGATTTTTCTGAGATTTGCATATCTAATTGCATCTTCTGCTTCCTTTTTTTTGATTATGTCCATTAAATGGTGACTTTCTTCCAAAGTCACAAAATTTTCCTTTATTTAATTAATTTTCCCTTGCTGGAAGAATAATGATGATAATGTTGAAGATATGTGTCCTTGCAGACAAGCATACCTTGCTTTGAATCCTGATTCTGCCAGATAGTAATAATGTGATTGTAGGCAACAAATTTAAATTTTCTCTGTAGAATAGGAATAATCCCATCTTCTTCATATGACAAAGATTAAATATATAAAGCACTTATGACTCTTATCTGGCATATAGTAAGTACTCAGTAAAGGCTAGCAATTATTAATATTGCTAATAACAGTAATGCTTAACAAAATTTATAATTTGTTTTAAAATCAATAAACATGATCAAATTTTAACTTTATAATGTATTCCCTTTAAATTTTTCTGTCTCTGCCCTATTGATCTAACAATAAAGGTAATAAGGACAGTAGAGAAATAGGTATAATACAAGTTTTAAAGCAATATTGAAAAAAACAAATGGCCATTGAAAAGGTACTCCCTTGAGCAAATTTCACAAATGAGGACATTCTAATGAAAACATCATCTCTTTTCTAGTTTTGTAGGAAGTGTGCAATTGTAGGCAGACTACCATGGTTCATGTTAATCACAAGATGATATAGAAATCAGAGTGTGGAGAGAAACCCCTCAACATCTCTGAACTATGAAATCTATCATGTCAATTTTGATGAGGGTTATACTATCCTGGCATTGTTGATGGTCATCAAATGGAGTCTATCATATTAACACTTACCTGAATAGGATGGTACTCTGATTTGGGAACTAGCTGTTGCATCTCCTCCCTCACTGTATACTCGGACTTCGATAATATAGACTCCAGCATCAGGGAGTGGTACTACTGCTTGAGGCTTCTGTGTTTCAATGACTTCAGTGTTGCTGTGACCCTCTTGCCTATAAAAAACCTGTAACAACAGAAGTTTGCACATTTGATAATCAATCAAGGATTCCAAATATTTATTGACTAACTACTTACTGTATGTCAGATTCTGAGCTAAGCACAAGGAGTCCACAGCTGACACACACATAAGCAAATGCAATGCATGTGCTATACACAGCAAGAGAAGTACACATAAGGTACTACATGGAAGTACCAAGGAGCGAGTTTAATTCTGCCTGGAGGTTCAGGGAAGACTTTCCAGAGGAGGTAATGCTTCAGCCAAGTATTTGAGGATGAGCAGAATTCATCAGTTGATAAGGGGAGAAGAATCCCAGGAAAATATAAGAGAAGATTTTTTTAAAAATACAAGTAAGCAATAAAAGATCATGACATGGTGGGACACTATAATTATTAGAGCATAGAACAAAGAGAAAACTCACGGGAATAGTGAGAAATGAAGCTAGAGAAGTAGGTGGTGAGAGGACAGTTCATGAAAGATCTTTTGTGCCTTAAGATTGAAATGAATAATGTCCTGTGGCAGTATTGAAGGCCCTCATTTCTGAATCATCAAAGGATTTGAGAGAAAATTTGTTAAATATATTGATAACATATCTTCAACAATGTATGAAGTGGCTTGAGAAAGTTAAAAGTTTATTAATTATTTTTATTTTCACTTTTGGTGAACTGCAATTTGGATATACTGAGTAACATCTGCCATCTACCCAGGGTAGTAGAACTGAACATGCACAGGATTATCCTGGGTTTGCATATCAGAAAACTAAGGCCATAACAGTAAATGATTTATCCAAGATCATAGAGTAGGAATTTCATTAGAGGGTTTGTATTCTGATTATCAGTTCAGAGCTCTTTTGCTACACTTCACTGTTTCTACTCATTGCCTCTAAAAAACATTTAAAAATAATAAAGTTGTAGCAATTAAGATATTTTAAAATGTTTTTCTGCTTTTCGTAATCGGTATTATAAGATGATTGCTTTATAATGGAAAGAACAAAGGCTGTGCAGTCATAGAGATGTGGATTTAAAACCAGCTCCTACAACTTCCTGGCTGGGCAAACTTTGACAAGTTGCTAACCTTTTCAAACCCAGGTCCCCCTTCTGTACAATGAAGGTAGTAACACTGATCTCATGGTTTTGATAGGAGAATTAATGAGAGAATGTATATAAAACATTGGTGCATCTTAAGTTTAATGAGAAAAAGCTACTTCTTCTGCTACCATCATTGTTCCTTATAAATGGGTCAATGTTTCAATTGCATCATAAAAAATGGGTTACCTTGGGAAGCTAATGAAAAATTTATAATATTTTCTTTTCTCATGGAAAATGCATTTTCATGCTGAACTTATTGACACACAAATAAAAATCTCTGTTCATATATTGAAGCCTGCCTATATCTGATTCTTGCCAATGCATTCTCATAATATATATTCCCTCTATTTCACTTTTGTGGATTTAAATTCCATGTATTTAAATTCACTTCACGTATTTATCTTTCATGTATTTAAATTTACTTCAGGGTCTTGGGAAAAAAGTGGCTTCTTTATAAAAGTATAATACACACAATAATTGAATCTACTGAAATCCTTAGAGGGAAGGACATCATAGCCTCAATGTAATTGCAAAGTGATAAGAACATACTAAATATTTATTGGACATCATATATGGGAGAGGCACAGTGCTATTTATTGGAGAGCCATTAGAGAACGAGACCACATGGTTTCTGCCCTCATGAAACATACAGTCTAATTGTGGAGACAGATTAGTAATGCAATGAAGCATGCTTTGTATTGCAACAGGGGACATATTTGGTGCTATATCAACATACAGAGGGACTATTTAGCCAAGGTTTGAGCAATCAGGGGAACTTCTTGGAGAAAGCCTATAGCAGGTTCTCTTAGCTTTTAAAAACTACATGTATCAGAATTTATGCTTTTGATTTGACTGTATCAGTGCAATGAATTAGAATTCTGATCATCCACATGAGATAATTAGAAAGCACACATTTATGGGGATGGGAAAGTATGTAAATTGGTGAGGATTGGCAGGGGAGTTACTATTTTAGAGGACAGTGTTATTATGGTTCAATAAATTATAATTCCTATGACAAAGAAAAATGCAGCCAGCAATGCAAATCTAATACTGCTGTAAAACCCGAGTTAGAGAAAAATTCATGGATCAGTTGAGATTTAGGAACAAAAGGTAAAGACAGAGAAGAAAAATCAGTTAATGGTAGCAAAACAAGGTTGAGATTAAATGTGACTTTTTCCAATACGTTCAGGGAGATGAGTTGGTTAGTGGGCATACTAATAAGTAAACAGATACATTAAATTAACGGTTAGTCTTAGGTACTTTAGAGAATCTTGGCTCATTTTAAAATCCTGATTAAGAAAATATGAATCAGAATGAGAAATATTAGAAGGTTAAGGAGCTATCAAGACATGTTGAAAATAGTTATTGACAGTAATGAGGATGGGGAGTGCTGTGAAAATCTGGACATTTATAAATTGGCAGTTGTGATGACAGCTATCGTCAGGCATAAAGGAAATTGTCTAAGGTATTGTCAAGATTATTCTCAAATTCTATTTTAAAAACTGAGAGCAGTGAGTTATCCAAGGAGATGATGCTAAACAAAAAATAAATGCAGAACTGCACTTGTAAAAGACATGATCTGGAAATGGCTCTTCTGTATGTCTGATGGTAACACAGAATAAAAAGGTGAGTGTACTTAAATATATAATGGAGTTCTTATTTTGCTGGTTGTGGCCATAACTGCTCCTGAGAAGGATGGATCTTATTAAACGGAAGGTCTTTTCACCAGCTTAGCATCTTGGGGATAGTACATGGAGACCCCTGCTCTTCATAATAGAGAGTGAGGAATTTGAAGTTCCAGGGGCAATGGGGTGGTTGAGGAGGAGTCAGCAAGGTGAACAGAACTGGGAAGTCCACGAGGTTAAGAGCTAGTGAGACGCCAGTGGCAATACAGTGGCAGAAAGGACTCTTAAGAAGACTGTCTTATGGGAAATTTTCAGATATTTGCTTATGTGGTGTGCTATTTAATCTTTCTTTAAATATTTAACCACCCTTGAAGGTTTCCATAAAGTCTGCTTCATATACTTACTTAACCTGTATGAGCCATTTCTGTTTTAATTAAAAAAAATTTATCATGAACATTTTCAAATATAATCAAATGTACAGAGAATGGTATAATGAATCTCATGTACCCATCACACAGCTTAAGCCATTATCTATTAGTCTTTTTTATTTGTGAGAATCACAATGAAGAGACCGAGTCCCATATTTGGAATGAATGTAAAATGAGGAACAGCTGTAAGATACAGGAAGTCAAAGAGATGAGAATGGCCCTAAAATATAAGCTCCCTGGGAGCTGGAGGAATATAGGGGGAGTCCTTAAAATTTAAAGTAAGTATTAAACTTTGAGCCTGATTTGCTCCTATTCTCCCTAACTCTGTAGATCAGTGGAAGTAGAGGTGTGGAGGGAGATAACACAGTGAAAAGGCGTTATGTCTAGAAAATGACATTTTCCAGATGTAGACTAGAAAAACAAGATCCTGTTGTTTTGGTATCTAGCCTGAAGTCCTGGTCCCGAAGCCCTTTTGACTGCTGCCTTTTCTGAAGGGATACAAGTTTCTCTGGGGTGGGGCATTTGCATAAGTGAAAGCATAGCTCCTGGGCATTTTACTTAATAGATATTTTCCCTTTTACTTGGGTGTAAGTCTGTATGAGGAGAATAACATGGGTATAAGATTCCTGTTTACTTTATACTCTTGTTAAACTTCTTTTACAGTGTAAAGAAAAAAAAATTCTCCAATCTCAAGATCATTAAGAAAATAATTATGGTTAAATATATTGCAGTTTTCACAAATTTGTTATTGGTATTTCTCCAGGAACACAAAGGTTTGGCATATAACATTTGCCAAAATGAGTAAGGACTCGAGATTCAGAGTCTCAAACTAGGGGAGTTATAAAAATGAAGTTTTCTTCATTTAAAAACATTTATTTGAGAAAAATAAGTCAAATTAGGAAAACTTTTCTTTGAAGTTTTTTTCCTCCACTTTCCTGGCCATTTTATAAATAATGTATTAATAAAATATGCATTGATTCTGAATTAATAAATGTAAAATAAAGAAAAACACAATAAAGAAAGCAGCCTATGTTAACTGACCGGAAGAAGTAAAAAAATGCTAAATAAATTACCAAGCTTGATTCATCCTTTAAAATGGAAAGCTATTTTACTTGGGTGGGAATAATTTTTAGCCATGTGTATAAGATGAATGTTTGCCAACACTTTTTATGGTTCTTCTTGTCCTCTTACTTATTAATGGAAGCTGTGGTGTCCTGAAATTATTGCTTTGAATCTGGACTTAAATTCCAAGAGGTCTAAGATCTCTTGGACAGAATAAAAAATAAAGCATGAAATTTCAC
Source organism: Choloepus didactylus (assembly GCF_015220235.1). Taxonomy (NCBI): domain Eukaryota; kingdom Metazoa; phylum Chordata; class Mammalia; order Pilosa; family Megalonychidae; genus Choloepus; species Choloepus didactylus. Next base: position 115,874,513 of record NC_051312.1, on the reverse strand, counting down.
CAGTAGATGATGCTTAATGTTTATCTGAATGGATTCAATTTTAATGTGTTACCCAAATGTGGCCCAATTTCATCCTTCTTTCCTTATATTCTTGGCCACTTAAAAGGCCTTGATCAGATTTTGGGTTGGGGAGGCCTCCCTTTTCAAACACCTTTGGAGATAAACTTCTCTTACCATCATATCTTTCTGTGGTCTTGCTTTGTATTTATATATTTTGTTGACACCTCAATCTCTGAAATCAGGTAATGAAGCAAGTTTGCAAATATATCATTCAAATCTCAAATTCTGCCATTTTATCTTAGGCTAACACATGGGCAACTTTTGTGATCTACCTTTTGAGAATGAGTTATATCATGTATATATGGACTTAACTGTTTTAAAGAGTTTAGTGGATTGCTCATGGATCAAGTCTATGGAGCAAACACAATTTTCCTCCATATTTATCATTTGCAATCATTTTCACAATCTGGGGAACTTTTAGATGAGTACTTTCTGAATTTATCAACCTGAGACCGGACTTATTGAAAAAGATGGAATAAACAAACCCTGCATTTTAAATTTCAGACAGTGACTCCAAGTTTTCAGCCTCAAAAGTACACACCACATATAATTCCAGTTATCCCTTTTGCTAATATAAGTAAAGAAGCTTGGTAAAGACAAGAATGAAGATAAAGTTACCTTCCTTTCTGATATTCCAATCAATTACGGATTAACAGGCACTCCTCTACCTAAAATATTTCAAGAACCGCAGGAGCTATCTCAGTCTACATGAGTCAGGACTACCTCACATAACTCAGGGAAAGAGAAATGATTATTGTGCTGACATGCCTCTACTTTTGTGACTGTCACATACTGTTGTGCTAGAGGTGGTCATTATCACACTAGGCCTGGCAGTAGTTTTTTGGGTTGCAGCAGGAGTCAGAGAAGAGTTTGTCTCTTTTCCAGCATCCTCCCCAGTCCTGGTCATCCTATACTTGTGTGGCTCTTCCTCCAGATGTTATGGCTCTTTAACATCAGGAGCCAGTGCAGATCCTTGGTTAGGTTGCAGTAATTTTTCTCAAAGTTACGCTTACAAAACGGGGCTCTTTGCTTGTGTTCTCAGGATTATATCTTAATTTATGTTCAGATTCTCAGGCATTGTTCCTAATCATATACCTGTCCCATTGTGCCCGTGTTAGGAAGGGCTTTCATCCTTCGCCACTTGCCCTGTGAAAACCAGATTTTCCAGGGAGAATCCAATCCCTCAGTTAAGCCCCAGTTATCAGTCTAGAGACCCCTTTCTTTCATAGGGCTCTGTAGTAAGCAGAACCTCCTCTGTCCTCAAGATGTCCACAAACTAATCCCTGGAACATGTGAATATGTTACATTACATGGCAAGGGGGAATTAAGGGAGCAGATTAAATTAAGGCTGCTAATTAGCAATTTTAATATAGGGAGATTATCCTGAATTATGTGGGTGGGCCCAATGAAATCAAATAAGCCCTTAAATGTGGAAGAGGGAGGTAGAGGGGTCAGGTTGGAGTGATGCGATATGAGGAGGACTCGACATTACATTGCTGGCTTTGAAGATGGAAGGAGGACATGGGCCAAGGAGGATGGAAAGCCTCAAGAGTTGGAAAAGGCAAAGAATGCTTTCTTCTCTAGAGCCTCTGGAAGAGAACACAGCCTTGATTTCAGCTGAGTGAGACCCACATCTGGCTTCTGACCCACAAAACTGTAAGAAATAAATTTCTGTTGTTTTAGGCCATTATACCGCAGGCATAGAAATCTAATACAGGCCCTCTGTGTCCATTCCTGCCAGTGGGGATCATCCCATCCCCAGGGGATCGAGAAAGATTTAATTGCAAAAGAGAAGGCTTTGAGGTCTCTCTCCTGTTGTCATCAGTAAACTCCTTTCTTAGGAATAGCTCTTCCTCCTAAGGGATATAGGGAGATGCAACTGTTTCAGTGTAATAAAAAAAATCCTCTTGAATTGTGTGTGCTTTCTGGTCAACTAAAATGGACCACCCTAGTGATTCTTCCCCCAGCAGTAGATGCTCCAAGGTGGAGGACCTGGTCTTTTGGGGAAGGGTATGGAAAGAATAGCGCTAAGTGGAGGGTACAGAAAATGGCTCCCTTGCCCTCCCCCAAAAGATCAAAATTGTTCTTCCTGAGTATTAGGGAAGGATTTGAGTATGGATGTCTGAGTGTGCCTGTGATCCATGCTAATTATAGTATGTAAGAAATGCTAGCTTGTGTTTTAAAATATTCTTATTGAGAATCACTTACCTTAAAATATATATTCTATTTATAACTTCTTCAGGTTTTAGCTTCAGAATTTTAGCACTTTATACCCAAAGGTCTCTGTTTGTACCTCTGATAGTTGAAAACATACCTATGATAATGCTTTTCAGTCTAAATATTATCACTGAAACATTCTAACAACCTGCTATAAATAACACTAAACTAATGATTTTGCGTGGAGTTTCAGGCCATAAATAGAATCTGACATTATGGAACAAGAATTTGAAATTCAGCCAATTTAATACATAGACCACATGTATTTAAAAATCGAAGTTGTTTTTCAAAAACAAACTATGTAAATGTTTTCACATTTCTAGATCTCTTGCTGGCACACACCAGGATGACTATATGTGAAATGTTGTGTCTAAGTTTGGAGCTTATTGTGTCTCTCCATGAACTCTTTCCTACCTAGAGTGGTGGCTCTAGAATTTGTTTCTTCCTCTGTTCCTTTGCTAATAGAAAGTCTTTTTACTCAAGCTAAGTCTTCCTATCCTTGCCATCTGCCAGCAAAATATGTCTGCTGGAAGAGAATGCCAGGATTCTCTACCTAAGTTCTGTGGTCCTAACACCTAAGCTTCATGGGGCCATCTCCGTACTGGATTCAGATTGTTGTTGCTCTCCCTACCCATGCCCTTCCTGTGCCTTATGCGGTTGAACTGATTCTGCCTGCCTTTGCTTTCCCAACTTCAGGCAGTCTACTTTTCTAAGTTGTAGGTAGAAAACGACTGAGGAAAAAACAGGAAGTTTGTTAATGGGTGTGCTGTTTTCGATCTGTTATGTATCCCAGAAAAGACTATGTTCTTTTAATCCAATCTTGTGGGGGCAGACCTATCGTGGATGGGACCTTTTGATTAGGTTTTTTCCATGGAGATGTGACCCACCCATTCAAGGTGGGTCTTATAGCCTTGTTGGAGTCCTCTATGAGAGGACAGAAGGAAGAGACATTTTTAGAGAGAGGTCAGAGAAGCTAAGAGAGAAGCTAAGATATGGAAAACAGAGTTTGCCCCTGGGGAGAAGCCAAGACAGAAGCCCAGAGACTTTTTGGAGAAAGCCACAGAAACCAGAAACTAAACCTGGGAGAGGACCAGTAGACTCCAGCCATGTGCCTTCCCCTGTGACAGAGGAACCCCAGATGCCATCGGTTGTTCTTCAAAGAAGGTATCGTCCTGTTGATGCCTTAATTGGGACATTTTCATAGCCTTGGAAGAGAAAATTTGTGAACTAATAAACTCCCACTGTAAAAGCCAATCCATTTCTGGTATTTTGCATTCTGGCAGCTTTAGCAAACTGGAACAATGGGTCTTATTATTTTTTCTTATTAAATATTCTCACAATAGCAATTTTTCAGAGTGGAGAAACACTGACCTTGTAACCCATGACTTCAGATTCATTGGCTAGTGGCGTGACAGGTTCCCAAACCAGAGAAACCTGGGAGTCCTGTTGCTCCCACCTGAGGTTGCTGGGTGCTTGACTAGGGGCTGAAAAATAAAAAGTGAAAGCAAATTGACCATGATTCTTTAAAGCACTTCTTTATTTAAATCCTTGCGAGAATTTCAATCTTTTCTTGTCTCTGGTAGTTGGCTGACACCCCAGGCTTCCTTCCAGCCCAAGTCATATAAGGAGGGCTTTGCTCCAGGAGTGTCATTATAACAGCTACTCTACTGAGCTTTTGAACCTGAATCCTTTTATCTACCGTCTGTGTCAAAATCGCTTAGCCTTTTTTTTCACAGGAAGATAATCTTTATCTATTGTGAATGTAAAATTTTCTGAGCTAGTTTGGAATTAAAATAGAAGCATTGAAGCAAGACTATGAATCAAAACGCTTCTTCAACTCTGCTTATTATGCACCTCAAGTGGCTTTTGGAAATGTTAAAAAAGATGTTTCCCTTTTGTCTGAAACAAACAAAAAGCCCAGGGTAACTTACGGGATTTCTTGGTGGTTGCACTCACTTCACTGCTAGGTGGCCCATAACCAGCTCCATTGTAAGCCCTCACTGTGAAGTGATATAACGTATTTCCTTCTAATCCTGTCAGGATAATGGATGACTCATTCCCCCTAGTTTTGACTGTTTCTGTGGCTTCTTCTTGTTCCATGTCTTTCCAGTAACCAACCTGTCAACAAATTATCACAGATTAATGTTTCCCCTGTGCTTGTGACTGCTTGAATCACTTTGGTGGTGGTGGTGGGGGTGTTTGATCTCCCCTCATCCCCTCTTCCCACTTTGCTGCCCCAGAGAGAAATCACTCCTATATCATCTCATCTACTAATGAGACTAAAATAATAGTCCTTGAAGTCGCCTGATTTGCTTTTGTATAAACTGCAAAACCAGTGCAGTACTCAGAAAAGCAACAAAAGGTGCCGCCCTATAGCCTGGCATGCCGGTTTGGATGAATTATGTCCCCCAAAATGCCATGTTCTTTAATGCAATTTTAGGGGGGCAGACGTATTAGTGTTAATTAGGTTGGAATATTTGGATTATTTCCATGGAGATGTGACCCACCCAACTGTAGGTGACCTGTGGTGTTGGCTAACACTTAGACATTTTGGAGACATTTGGAGAACCCCATTTTGAAATGCAACCTGGGAACAAGCAAATGCCAGCCACATGCCTTCCGATCTTACAGAGGATTTCCTGATGCCAATGGCCTTTCTCCAGTGAAGGTACCTTATTGCTGATGCCTTACCTTGGATACTTTATAGCCTTAAGACTGTAACTTTGTAACCAAATAAAGCCTCTTTATAAAAGCCAATCTATTTATGGTGTTTCACAAAATGGCAGCATTAGCAAACTGGAACACCTGGTATTGCTTGGAAAGAGCTGAAAATATATCCTGACATTAAGGAAGAATCACTCAAGGAAATTGAAGAAGTGCTCTTCTCTCATAGGTTACCATAAAAAGTTGCCATTTAAAGCCATGAAGCTTTGAATGAACTGTCTAAGAGGCATGAACAATATTTCCTCCTCCACTCCACAAGGTGAATATAGCTGTATTGCTTTAATGGAGAAGAGGTGACAGAACACTCATGATTCAATGCTATTGCATTGCTGGGATATGAGAGGGAAGCAGAATGGTACAGCTTTCTGTCAAAGCATAGTTTGGGCGTTGAGAAGATCTTTCCTGGTTATGAGCTCAGTGCTGGTTTCATACCCAAACTGATCCTTTGTGAGGCTCAGTTACTGTTTCTGTGTAGCTAAGGCTTAGCGGTGTTAAGATGCCAGAACTTGATCATACTTAAGTATGTAAAAGAGTACTTCTTTTATTCCCTACTTAATACTGTTGTGAAAGTTACCGGATCACTGCACCCATTTCCTCCCCCATCAAGTGCTTTGTCTACTGTAGAGGCTAGAAAGCCAAACATCACATTTTCCATGTGCTCTCTCAGCTAACGCTGCTGCTACATAATATGGGCAGCGAGGAATTTGTTTGGAACTTGATATTCCTGAACATCTCTAGAACTGCCATTTTTAGATGTGGGCAGTCATTATAGGCTCTGATCTCTCAGGAATGCACATTTGAGTTGCCACACCATATTAAGGGCCTCAACCAACAAGGTGCTGGTGCAGGCAAAGGGCATAAAAAATGGGTAAAGGAGAAAGGAAGACTAGTAGTTACCCCTATTTTCTTCCTTGTAATATTTATAAATACTAAATAACTTGAGCCCCTATCTTCTTTCTTATATTTTATATAGCTTGTTGTTGGTAGTTAACTTTCTAGGGTAGTTCATTCAAGTAGGAATGAACTTTCACCCTGAGATGGATGGACTGACTGACGGGACAATTCTTTGGCTCTCTTTTTTGGGGAGAGCATGAGGACATTTTCAATTGTGAAAGAGATATTTGCATTATGTCAGCATGGACATTGTTGCTAATTGTTGCTTTTGCAGAGTTGTTGCATAGGGAAAAGGTTCTGTGTGGATGTTGAGTAACCAATGGGGTATGGTGGATTAGAACTCATCACCCTTTAGCCTTCATTTTAGGGGGTCACCCTGTACTGAAGAGGCTAGAAGCCAAAAGCCCTATTTCCAATACTGTTGCAGTTAGGGTTCTGGGTATGTTTTGGATTTGGCCAATCAGATGCATGCACATGAGATTTGAAGTGAGACAAATTCTGAACTCCATCTGAAGCTGGTGTCTTCCTGCTTTTAGAAGACATCAGCCTATTTCTTTGTTGCTTGGTTCTGCAATATTAGTCATTCTTCAAAGATCACTCTGAGGTTTTATTATTTTACCCCCCTCAATTATTTTGTAAACCATTTGATACCTGTAATAAAACCCTTTCTGCTTAAACTAGAGTAATTCAGATTTTTGCAACTAATCCTTCATGATACATCTACAGAGTCCTAATTTATTAAAAATAAAAGACAAATAATTATCAAATTCCTACTTCTCAGCCCTGTCTCTTCACTGAAATGACCTAGCATATAGCTGAATAACTGAACTTCAGAACTTCAGAAATCTGTTTGATAACACTATCTTTTATATGATTCTTGTCTCATTACTCCCAATTCCAAGAAATGGCTTTTCCTGCTTGGTCTCTCTGATGGTTAGGATCATGTGTCAACTTGGCCAGGTGATAGTACCCAGGTGTCTGGTCAAGCAAGCACTGGTCTAACCATTACTACAAGTACATTTGTGGCTGGTTAATAAACCAGAAGGCTGGTTTATTAAATCATCAGTCAGTTGGCTGCAGTGGGAACTGATGACATCAATGAAGGGAGTGTCTTTCACAACAAGAGAATGCAGTCAGCTGGATTTAATGCAATCAGTTGAAGACTTTTAAGCAAGACTATAGAGGACCTTCACTTCTTCTTCAGCTAACCAGGGAAGCATTTCCTGAGGAGTTCATTGAAGTTGCCAGTTCGTTTCTTGAGGAGTTTATCGAACATGTTCATTGAAGTTGCCAGTTCACTGCTTGAGGAGTTCATCGAACATCTTCATTGGTTTGCCAGTTTGCTGCCTGCCCTATGGAATTTGGACTTGTGCATCCCCACAGTTGTGTGATACACTTTTATAAAATCTTATATTTATAGCTATGTCTTATTGATTCTGTTTCCCTAGAGAACCCTAACTAATACAGTCTCTGAGCATATTTTTAACTGAAAAAAATCTAAGATATTTTTAAGTTACAATACTGGCTAAGAAGTTGGTAGGTGAATACATTCCCCTTCTAAAGATGTATTTGATTTCCAATTCTCTGTTTCAACTTTGTTTAATCGGTTAGACTATCTTAAATATAATTAAGTATATTTTTTGAAGGGCTTGAGTGTGATTAAATTAAACAAATTGCAGATTTTGATCGAAATACAGAATTTGATACAAACCCTGGACTTCTAAATACTGAACGTTTAATGTTCTGACTCATCACTACAAAATGAAATATTCTAAGCAAAAGATAAAATTTTTCCTGAATAACTGATTTGCAAGGAAAAGCAAATTTTAACTGCACCAGGTGAAACCCAGAAGAGATATTTTAACATTCCACATATTATTTCTCTTTCCAACATGTGGAAGAAAAAAAAAAGAATGGAAAAGTTGCTACTTCACAGCAAAATGATAATGATTTACCATTTTTTTCTTTTTATGGGGAGGAGGGTAAAACTGAAAAAATCTTTGGAGTACAAAAAGTGCTTCTTTAGTGATTCTTAAGTTGGAATTGAGCTTACATAGCATTCACAGATTACATACAACTTCTAAAGCTTAAAGTTCCTCTTCATTTGATTTTTTTCTTCAAATACAGATTGCATCAACCTATAAACTTTGAAATCTCAATGACTTGTAAAGAGGTTAAAAACATTAACAAAGTTATAAATATTAAAAAACTGGAAGAGTAGATAACCTATTTAGACTTACACAAATATTTTCTATTTTTGTATCTCTCCCTATAATTTCATGACATATTTAACATAATTAGGATAATACTGTATTTGTAATTTTATATCCTACTTTCATTCTGTAACATTATAGTTACATATAATTTCCCTTTTTTTTTTTTTTAAATAATCTTCCATCATACGCCTGTGTACACTATATGATTTAACCATATGTCTTATTGTGGAACCTTTGGGTAACTTTCAACTTTTCTCTTTTAATTAAAATGGCACCATGAATATCTTCATGTATATCATTTCCCACATGTAGGTTAATTCCCCAGAGTAGAATCCAAGAAAGGAGGTTACTGGGTCCAAAGTTATGGAAATTGGTATAGCTCTTGATATAAAGGTCACCTTGTTTTTCAAATAGTTTGTACTAATTTTAATTTTCAACAAAAATGTATGGATCTAGGTGATTTACTATACTATTATAAGCTGTAGGCAGAACAAAGGTTTGAAGGCAAAAAAGTCCTTTTTGAACCTTACCTTTGCTATTTGTAGGCTGTGTATAATCAGACAACTGCTGAAATCTCTATGTCCTTATTTATGAAAAAAGCACAATACCACTTACTTCAGTTTTTATGAATTATTTTTAGACACTCCTCTCGAAACCACCATCTACTAACCCACTTTCCAAAGTAGCCCCTGCCTTACTGGGTTGTAGAAGTTTCCATTTCTCTTTTCTTAGAACTCACAATTCCTTACGTTTATTCATAGAAGTTTGCTTCACCACAAGTTAAGTTCCTGTTTTCCTCTTCCTTCCAGCACCTGCTAAAGCTGGTGCTGACCAGTTCTAGCCACAGGGGCATGAGCAGACAGAAGCAGCTCTGACCTGAAGTTACCTATACCTAATTATAAAAGTAAAAATCACACCCCTCATCATGCTAAGGCACCCTTGACTCTGATCATCTCACCCCATCCTGTGTCACTGCCCTAAATCAACCCTCTCCAAACCATATAAAAATCCCAACCACTTCAGCTCAGAGAGATAGAGCTGAGGCTTGTCTCCTGCTTCCTGCTGGGCTGGCCTTGCAATGAACTCTTTCTTTTCTTGAAATCCTGGTGTCATGACATTGACTTCTGTGTGCATTGGGCAGTGAGCCTGTTTGGGCTATTAACACTCTTGACATTGAACTATTTGAACTTTTCTATTTCTTATTGTGTTAGTATTTCTGATTTTAATGATTAAATCTATTATTTTCCCCTTTTTTGATATTTTCATTACAAGATGTAGGAAAGTTACATCTTGCTAGAGATCTACAATGGTGGATAGTACTCTGGGGAGGAGCTGTCAGGGAAGGTTTCACTACGGCAGAGATGGCTGAGCTGAAGGCTGAGAGGCGAGTAGGACCAAAGCAGGCAAACAGGCAGGGAGAGAGAAGGATATAGTACATGCAGTCTGCTGGAGGGAGCATGGGGCCTATGTGAGCCTCAAAGCAATACAATTTGGCTGGTGTGGACCATGGGTGAGGGCGAATGTGATGGCAATTTAAGGATGGAGTTGGCTGAGTTAACGAGTTGGGATTATGTAAAAATCGTCTTAAACGCAACTGTAACACACTGAAGTGTCTTAAGCAGGGGTAAGGGTTGGAGTTGTATGTGACATGATCAGATTTGTGTTTTGGAAAGAGATACAAAGCAGTCAAAATAATTTTTTAAGTACCAAATCAGATCATTCCTTTGCTAAAATCCTCCACAGGATTCCTACTATACTCAGATTATACTCCAAACTCCACACCATGGCTTACAAGGTGTGACATGCTATGATTCCTGTGAACTTCCCCAACCTCATCTTATTTCTCTTCTCACTTTCCTCACCCCTCCAGCAACAGGACCACAAACATTCCAATCACTTTCTGGATTTTTGGTGCCCTCTGACTGGAAGCCCTTTTTACAATTCTTCAAATGGCTATCTCCTTTTCATCCACATTTCAACCTAACTGAGAAGCCTGTTTTGGCCACTTCTCTAAAGAAACCACCTCTCTCCTAGGCACTCTCTTTCATATTACCCTGAGTTGTTTATTATTACTACTACTTTCATTATTGTTAATTATAATTACCATTAGATGAAATTATCCTAATTTATCTGTTCACTTGTTTGCTTGATATTGGTATAGAACACACTCAATAATTTGTTTTAATGAATAAATGGTGGCAATATGTAGAACAGGTTGGAAAGGGTCTAGAGTAGATATGGGAAGAGCAGGAAAAAGGCACTGTTAGGTAAGATATGAGGGGAGCTTGGACAGGGCTTATGGTGGCAGACATGGAGTGATGTGGATGGAGTCAAGAGATACTTAGAAGATAAAATTAACACATCTTGTAGATGGATCAGTTATGGGAGTGACAATAAGGGAAATGTTAAGATTGATTAAGAATTTCAACATTTCTTGAAACTGGGATTTCTCCGTCTTAAATTTAGGGATTTATTTTTTGGTTGTCATTGTTTAGAGATTGTTGCTTTTTGACTTTTTTTTTTTTCCTTTTTTAAAGATCTTAAAAGGCTTCTTGTTTTTTTGCTGCTATTACCTTTTCCCTATTTATTCTATCTTCTTTGCGGGTACCTTTTTAAAATGGACTGAAGACCTTCTGTCCTTCATGTCTGCATCTCCTCTCTCACCTTAAAATAAAAAAGTCTCCTTATTCATTTCCTTTGCATTCTGGGACTATTTCTCAAGTTTGTACTCTGAAGCACTGGTTTAAATATTTAGCAGTTCAAAGTTTCCCTTTACTGCTTCCAATGAATATTTTATTTTAGTTACTTTAGTTTTGATTTTATTGAATTCTTTTCATATCCTGAATTGCTCTTTAAAATATTAAAGAAATAGTCTCTTTTATCTCATTGAGATATAGAATCACATGTCTAAAATTTTCCACCTGATTCCCAAAGAAAATCTTTTATAGGGGAAGTAATTCATGCTGAGCCTTATCATTTGTTTCCTCCCTTCCTGTGATAAAGATTTTTCTTCTGTTTAATCATCCTTGGATCTTACTTGACTGATCATTAATGGTGTTCTAAAAAGGTCTTGAGGCTCGTGTGCATGGGGAGACACCCATTTCTAGACTACATATCTCAGACCAGTGGCCTATCCTATGCAGGCTGATGCTAAATCATTGGCTTTAATCATAAGTCTCCATTCATATTCTCCAGACAACACTGAGAAATCCACCCAGGCCTGGGTATGTGGCTACAGTTTGTTTCATTAAAGAAAACCATAAAGGGAAAGGAAGCCAAAGGCTATTTCAATGCTTGCTTGAACCTAGAAAATGGGATTTTTGAGGCTGGGTCATTGAACAAAGATGAAAGGAAGGAAAACTTAGAAAGGAAGGAAAACTTAGAAAATACCAATAATTTTGTTTCATATCACTCATTCTGATTGTAATAAGGATCACTGCTGTTCTCAGGGTCTCATAGATATTTTCAGGGGAATGAAGCTGTCTTTCCTAAATTCAAAAGTTGTAACTAATGTAAACTGAGGGTTATAAGACAAACATTTCACTGTTTGTCAACTTTCTGTAGTAATTTCTTGCTCTCAGATAAATTTTAGAGCACTGGCTATGTGTGGTCTTTTCCCTAATAATACCTAAAATGTGTTTTGCATTCCTCTTCTCTTCTGCAATACATAAAGATCAGCCATGTCCCTCCTGTGAGAATATCAAAATCCTGTACATGGGGAGGACATTTCTCATGGAAGCGGATATGCTGGTAGGGAAAGACTCTGCTTACCTCAATTTAGTTGATCCCCAGGTTCCTACCTCCTGAATTTACCACCATATATAGTTATTTAGTTGGCTATTCATAATTTATTCTCTGAGATATGCTGGCAGTCAGTATTACTAGATTGCATGCATATTAGTTGCTTTGTGCCCAAAGGTAATTTTACTATAAAGGATGCAATTTAATGAATAAAATAAGGTAAATAAACAATGCTTAGTTAAACTTTTGAATATTTATCAGGCAGTTCAACAGTGATTAGAGGATATGAGGTGAGAAAATTTAAAATGCAATAGGAACAAAATAATGGATATAATTTACTGAGTAATTTTGTTCATTTTTCCTAGAAGCTGCCATTGCTATATAAAGAAAATAAACTAAAGAAGTATGGTTATAAATATAATTGAATTTGTTCTTAACACATGGATTTCAGAGTAGGTTTTTTACAAATGGCACTTCCCTTTCCTTCTTCTTTCTTTGAGTGTTCTAACAGGTACCATGCTGAATGAAAAAAACTGGGGGGTGGGGGTGGGGTGGGCATCTTATTATAACTAATGTACTTGAAAATGTTTTGTGAGATGAGTTGTACACATAACAGGCCCTTAACACATATTAATTGACTTAAAGAATGAATGTTTAGATCTGAAGCGATATTTTCAGGAAGAAGGATACTGCATGTATTGAATACCAATCTTCTAAAATAGTAGGGGACATATAGTCTTAATGTATATTTTAAAAAAGAAAAAAAAATCAATGCTGTGTCCATCTTAAAAAGTTTAAAAAAGAACTGAATATTTTAAACTGAAATAAAGTAGAGGGGAGGTTATAATGAAGATGGGAGCAGTAATTAATGAATTAGAAAACAAACATAAAGAAAATTAATTCTTTGAAATGGCCAAAAAGTCTAAGTCTCCAAAAATACTGATAAAAAATGGAAGAATATACAAATTACTGATAATCAGAACTGAAAAAGAAAAAAGCACTGATATCAGAGATTTTAAAAAAGATAATATAGAAATGTTGACTGAGGAAAGTGGTTATGCAAATCATTCTTTCCCAGATGAGAAGTATAAAATCTTGGAAAGCATCCAAAAGCAGACAGAAGCTGGAGAAGAGTTTACTCTTAAAAAGATGAAACTGCAACAGATAAGAATTATGTTTGTGGCTTTCTTTTTTGAGGGTGTTCTCCAATTTCTATGGCTAGGTGGCAGAAAACTGCAACCTTACCAGCTAGAGAAAGAGCAGTTTGAAGGGTAAAGGAGAATGTCAAGAATTGAAGGAAGTACAGAAATAGTAAGACTGAAAATAAGAGCAGAAACTCTATTCAAATCCTTGGCAGCATGATATTCTTTCACAGGGAGATAACCTGGGGACTTGGTTAAAAATGTGGGCAGAGACCAAGAGAAATCTTCTCTTAAAAGAGAGTTGCAAAGATGGCTGCATAGGAAATCATGGAATTTAGTTCATTCTCTAGGGCAGCTAGTAAATAGCTAAGAACTGTCTGGAATAACTGTCTGGGGGGCTTCCATGACCAGACACACATTGTACACCAGTCTGGAATAGGTGAAAGGGCTGAGATCACAGTGCAGAACTGTAAGTCAGTCTCCCAAGCTTGGAGGCTGGCTACCCTCCCCCACTGGCATGGCAGGCTGTTTTGGAGTCACTTCCCTGGGTGAAAAAGAAGCAGTTTCTACTAGCAGTAAAGTAAGGAGAGCTCAAACAAACTGCAGTTGTGGATTTAATTAACAGATTCAGATCTCTGACTACTAGCTCCAGATACAGATAAATCCAGAGCAAGCATGAAAGGAACCTAGAGGTAGCTCCTCTGCAGAGAGGAGGCAGGCAGGGCTGGTGGAAAAAAAAAACAAAACAAAACATAGGCTTTTGGAATTGAATGAGCTCTGATTACTAGAAAAGGGCCGTGTCCCAAGAAAAGGAGCACACAGAGCCAGGTACCAAATCCAGCTCTCGACTGATGAATGTAGGGGGGCTGGAGCTGGGATCTGAAAAGGATTTTTTTTTTTTAACTTTTTAGCATAAAGAAAGCAGCAGGTTTTTTCAGTTGCCAGCACTGCTCCAGGCAAGGGAGGAACTAAGATATGTCTGAGAGACAAAGTAACTAGTCAGATGAAGGAGATAATTCCCTGAGGGGCTTATCTTGTCTAAGAAAAGGGGTGAGGCAGGGCCCAGCACAAGTGAGGGCTCTCAGAGAATTTAGACCCCAGGGGCTGAAAAACAGAAACAGTTTAAGCCCATCCTTTACCTCAGCCTCTGACTCAACAATGCCCCAGGGAAAGACAGGTTCCGCTGAGAAGTGAAGGCACTGTACCATCTTACAGCAGTGGGGAGCTGAGGACTGAAAAGCACCACCTGCTGGTGAGGACAGGAAAAGCACAGAATCAAGAGGTTTCACAGGAAAGACTGGCACCCTGCAGGGCCTATTCCTCAGGGAACCTTGATACTGATTACACCCTCTTCCTGAGTCCTGGGCCTGTCTTGTCTGGGAAAATCTGAATGGTGTGGGGTGAATCCTATCTGGGGAGACCCTCCTAAAAAAAAAAACAACTTCCTTATAGGCAGGGCAAGAACAAGAAAAACAAGAGCTGAGAAATTGAAGTTGAACTGAATGTCAAAGAACAGATAGAGAACAACCAACCAACAAGAAAACCATAGGTAAAAGAGAGATGATGACTACCAGAATAATCTAATCAAGGAAATCAGATGGCTAGACACCAGCAAAAAATCATGACTCATATTAGGAAGCATGAAGATATGGCCCAGTCAAAGGAACAAACTAACACCTCAACTGAAATACATGAATTGAAAAAACAAATTAAAGATGCTCAAACAAATATTTTAAGTCAATTCAGTGAGTTCAAAGAAAAGGTAGCCAAAGATATGAAGGATATAAAAAAGACACAGGGTGTCCATACAGAAGAACTTGAAAGCTTAAAGAAACAAATGGCAGAACTTATGGGAATGAAAGGCACAATAGAAGAGATTAAAAACACAATGGAGACATACAACAACAAATTTGAAGAGGCAGAAGAAAGGATTAGTGAACTAGAGGACAAGACATCTGAAATCCTACACACAAAATAACAGAGAGGAAAAAGAATGGAAAAATATGAGCAGGGTCTCAGGGAACTGAATGACAACATGAAGTGCACAAATATACATGTCATGGGTGTCCCAGAAGGAGAACAGAAGGGAAAAGGGGCAGAAGAATAATGGAAGAAATAATTACTGAAAATTTCCCATCTCTTATAAAAGACATAAAATTACACAACCAAGAAGCAGAATGTACCCCAAACAGAATTGATCCAAGTAGACCTACTCCAAGACACTTACTAATCAGATTATCAAACATCAAAGGCAAAGAGAGAACTCCTAAATCAGCAAGAGAAAAATGATCCATCACATACAAGAGAAGCTTGATAAGACTATGTGTGGATTTCTCAGCAGAAACCATGGACATGAGAAAGCTGTGGTATGATATATTTAAGATATTGAGACAGAAACTGCCAAGCAAGAATTATATATCCAACAAAACTGTCCTTCAAAAATTAGGGGGAGTTTAAAATATTTCCAGACAAACACACACCGAGAGGATTTGTGAACAAGATACCTGCATTACAAGAAATACTAAAGGGAGCACTACAGGCAGATAGGAAAAGACAGGAGAGAGAGGTATGGAGAACAGTGTAGAAATGGAGATTATCAGTAAGGGTAAAAAGAGAAAAAAATAAGATAAGACATATAAAAGCCACAAGACAAAATGGTAGAAGTACTGCCTTTAAAAGTTAAGATCACAGGTTATCAGAAGATAGAAAGAGGGTGGAGGTTGGGCATTTGATGTTGCAGGAGTACAGCATGTTCAGCAGGATTGATTGTAAAGATCCAGAAATGGATAGCACAATACTATCTGATGGTAACACAATAAAGTAAGTATAATGAATAAAGCTGAGTGGGAGTATATTGAAAGAGGAAGGCTAGAGGCATGTATGACACCAGAAGGATAGATAGTGGATAAAAACTGGGACTGTATAACTTAGCTAACCTAGAGTGGACAATGATGGTGATTAAATGTACAAATATAGGAAATTTTTTACATGAGTGAGAACAAATGAATGATGAATGCCCCCATTGCAAGGTGTTGAAAGTGGGATGGTATATGGAAAAAATACAATTGCTGTAAACTAAGGTCTATATTAAAAGTAACAGTGTAATATTCTTTCATTAATTGTAACAAAGGCAATACAACAAAACTAATGCCAACAGAGGGGCATATAAGGGAGGGGTACAGGATTCTTGTTGTTGCTGTCTCTCCTTTTTATGTTTTTATTATTCTTTATTTCTTAATTTATTTTTTTTCCTCTTCTTTCTTTGTGGAAGAAATGGAAATGTTCTCATATAGATTGTGGTGCTGAATGTATAACCATGTGATTATACTGGGAGCCACTGATAGTTCACTTAGGATGTATTGTATGGTATGTCTGTTTAAAAAATAAACAGAAAGATACAAGTGCTGTGGAAGACGTGGAAAGAGAGATATACCTATTCACTGTTGGTAGGGAAGTAGAACAGTGCAGCCCCTCTGGAGGGCAGTGTGGTGGTTCCACAAGAGGCTGGGGTAGGGCTGCCTTATGATCCTGCAGCCCCATTATGTGCTGTATACTTAGAAGACCTGAAAGCCAGGACATAAATAGACATTTGCACTCTGATGTTTATGGCAACAATATTCACTATTTGCAATGGATGGAGGTGGCCTAAGGGCACACAGGTGGACAAATGGAGGGGTGAACTGTGGTATATACATACAATGGAATATTGAGCGGCTGCATGAAGGAGAGAAGTTGTGAGGCATACAACTAGTTGAATGAATCTGCAGGATACTATGCTGAGTGAAATAAGCCAAAAACAAAGGTACAAATATTGCAAGTCCTCACTAATATAAACTAACTATAATGAGCAAACACTGAGAATTGAATTCAAGAGCACAGGTTATTTGGGGATAGAATGGGGACAGATATGGGGCAATTGATGATTAAGGAGTACAGAATGTTCAATAAGGCTTATTATAAAGGTTCCTAGATTGTAAACTCTTAAAGCAGTTACATCTATTCCTGAGTTTTAACTGTTATTTCTGAATTCTGAGATACTGAGCTCTTTGTGTATAACCTGGTAGTTCCCAGGAAATTTGGCTTTCTGTGTGACACCTGAGACTTAAAATTAGAGTTCTGCAGCTCTGAAAGTCAGCATTACTCCATACAGCAACTTTAAAGAAGATGAAAAAGAGATTGGACTTCAATTAGAGATATGGATGAAACAGACTTGGTTAGGACTAAGGTTAACTAGAATACAGGGTAAAGGATGATATTGACAGTATTTTAAAACTCCAACTTCTGTGTGAGACCAAAGTAAGAGAGGTTTATTTGGTAAAAAATTATATTCTCTGTAGCATACTATTTAATTTAACCTGTCTGGTCAGTTTATTTAAACAATGTAATTACATGAAGCCTAGAATAGGGAATGGGATCTTATTATTCTGTACAGGCTAATGTAATATCCCAACATATTCCAGAATATTTGGGGCAGAAAGTAAAAAAGCATTTGCACAAATCCCCTTGAAGGACTGGGGGAAAATGTGGAACTGTTAAACATCCCCATCTGGGGAATTCCTGCTATTCTCTTAAGCAATAGGGGCTCCCAATTTAATAAGCCAAGCCCTCAATCTAGAGGCTTGCCCTTATGAAACTCATCTCTCCAATGGCGAAGCTAAGCCTCCTTATATCTTTGCCTAAGAGTCACCCCAAGAGAACCTCTTCTGTTGTTCAGATGTGGCCTGTATCTCTAAACCAACTCTGCAAATTAACTTACTATCCCCCACCCTCATGTGGGACATGACTCCCAGGGATGAGCCTTGCCCCAGCATTGTGGGATTTAGAATGCCTTCTTGACTGAAAGGGAGAAAAGAAATGAAACAAAATAAAGTTTCAGTAGCTAAGAGATTTCAAATTAAGTTGAGAGGTCATTCTGGAGGTTATTCTTATGCATTATATAGATTGCTTTAATTTTCTAGTGTAACAGAATAGCTAGAAGGAAATACCTGAAATTGTTGAACTGTAATTCAGTAGCCTTGATTCTTGATGATGATTGTATAGCTATATAGCTTTTATTGTGTGACCATGTGATTGTGAAAACCTTGTGACTTGGTACTCCTTTATCCAGTGTATGTGTGGATGAGTAATAAAATAACCACAAAAATATAAAAATAATGGGATGTTTTAGGTGTTCTTTTTTATTTTTATTTTAAAAATTATTTTTATTTTTACTTTATTTTATTTTTTGGAATAATGCAATGTTCTAAAATTGATTGTGTTGATGAATGCACAACTATATGATGATACTGTGAACCACTGACTGTATACTTTGGATGGATTATATGGTGTGTGAACATATCTTAATAAAAGTGCATTAAAAAAGAGAAAGTTGCATGAGGTGAAATTTTTGCCACTTTTTAACTGAGTGCATTCCTCAACTTCTGTGTGCTTAGAAAGCATATATGTGGCAATTTTTTAAGAGTACTTATATTTTGGTGAATTATGAAATATGTTAATTGAAGTGATGTAATTGCTGAGATTTACCTTAAAATAATACAGGATTGATTAAGTGGGGTTAAATATGAAACATTTTTCATTAGTTCATAGTTGTTTGAAGCTGAATGTTGAGTACATAGTGATTCACTATACTGTTCTATATATTCACGTTTATATATTTCATAATACAAGGTAAAGAAATTTAGTTTACATTAAAAACAAAGAACAAAATAATCTGAGAAAAGATTCACAAGTCGTATATTGACAAAGATTAAAGACCTACATAAAGAGAGTGATATAGCATGATCACAGACTGGGAAAGTCACTATTGTAAAGTGGATAATTCTCCCAAGATTGCTCCATAGAGTCAATGTACTCTCAACTAAATTTCCAGCAGATCAGTGTGAGCATTTGCATGTATCTGTGTATTAACAAGGTGATTCTATAATTTATATGAAAATTCAAGGACCAAGAATAGCCAACAGGTCCCACTGTGTTCAAGATGGCAGAGTAAAACACTTCAGGGTTCCCTCTCTCTACAGAAGCTTTATACAACAAGCAAAACCTGACAGAAACATCTTTCTCAAAGCTCCATAAAGCAGTCAAAGAACTGTGGTAGCAGGATGAGCAATGAATCAAGAAAAAGGCCAGTTAAAAGTGGTAGCATCTCATGGTGCCTTATCTGGCCCTTTCACCACTTCTCACTGGCTCACTGTGGAGCCACACCATGCTCCCAGTGTGGATCCCTAGTCCTGGACCCAGGGGGAACAGAGTAACTGTTGAGCACATGCTAGGATCAAGTATGTCAAGAGCAGATGAATGTGCAGGAAGGATCAGGGAGTCTACTATGCTTTGGCCTGGAGCTATTCTCTAAACCCGTTGTATTGATATACCCTGAAGGAGAGCTCTCATACAGGTCAATATGTAAAGACTGGGAAAACTATTTTCTTTTTACCCTTTGCTTAAGGAACAGATGTCTCTGAGATTAAATTCCAGTGATAATACAAATATTAAAATGTTCAGATTTCAACAAAAGATTACAAAACATACAAAGAAACAGGAACTGATGCACAGGTAAAGGAGAAAATGAAAGCATTAGAAGTCATCATTGAGGAGAACCATACACGGGAAATATCAAAGACTTTACAAAAATCATCCTAAATATGCTCGAAGAGCTAAAGGAAAACATGAACAAAGAACTAAAGGAAATCAGGAAAATGACAGATGAACACAAACAGAATATCAATATAGAGATGGAAATTATGAAAAGGAACCAAATAGAGCTGAAGACCACAGTAACAGATATTAAAAATCCCTAGAGGAGTTTAATAGCAGATTGAAGCTGGCAGAAGAAAGAATCAGTGAACTTGAAGATAAGACAATTGAAATCATTCAGTGTGAAGGGAGAAAAGAAAAATGAAGAAAAATGATCAGAGTCTGAGGAACCCACTGGACGCCATCAAGTGTATCAATATACACGTTGTGGCAATCCTAAAAGGAGAAGAGAAAAAGGGGCAGAGAATATTCAAAGAAATAATGGCTAAACTTCCCAAATTTAATGGAAGACATGAATATGCACATCAAGACACTCAATAAACTCCAAATCAGATAAACCCAAATTGACCCACATTGTGACATAATCAAACTGTAAAATGCCAAAATAAAGAGAGAATCCTGAAAGCCACAAGAGAGAGACAACATGTAAAGTACAAGGGAGGCCTCAATAAGATTAAGTGTTGATTCCTCATTGGAAACAATGAAGGTCAAAAAGCAGTAGGATGACATATTTAAGTGCTGAAAGTAAAAAACTGCCAACCCAAAATTCTGTATCTGGCAAATGATGGAAAGATTAAGACATTTTCAGATAATTAAAAGCTGAGGGAGTTCATAACCAGTAGACCAGCCCACAGGAGTTGCTAAAGAAAGAGAATTCTGCACATTGTAAGGAAACGGCAATAGACAATAGATTGAAGCCACATGAAGAGATAAAGATTGCTGGTGAGGGTAAAAACATGGGTTAATGTAAATGCTATTATTATTGTATTTGGGTTTATAATTCCACTTTTCACTTCCTACAGGACCTAAAAGGTAAATGCATAAAATGTAATGATAAATTAGTAGTTTTGGACTCACAGGATATAAACATGTAATTTGTGACAAAAATTATATAAAGGTGGGGGAAGTAGGGGTACAGGAACATTGTTTATACTACTGAAGTCAAGTTGGTACCAAAGCAAACAAGATTGTTATAGATTTAGTTTAGCGTGTTAAATTTAAGCCATGTTAACTACAAAGAAAATATCAGAGAATGTGCAGGCTCATAGTGACAGACATTAGAATTCAGGTTGCTGTGGGAGAGGGGAGCAGGAGGAATGGGGAGTTAATTTATAATGGGTGTAGGAGTTCTGTTCAGGGAGAGGGGAAAGTATTAATTATAGACGGTGGTGAGGGTACTGCAATATTGTGGATGTGAATAATGTCATTGAATGTATGCTTGGGGAAAGTTGAGATGGGAAAGTCTATATCGTTTATATATATTCCCACAATTAAGAAAAAATAAAGAGCGAGCAACCAAGAGACAATGACAATTAAATGCAAGTCACGACCCTTGATGTGATCTAACAAGGGAGAGGACAGACTCAAAGGAACATTACTGGGACATATGAAAAAGTTGGAATATAGAATGCAAGCTTCATATCAATGTTAAATTTCTTGAACTTGATAAATGCACTTAATGTGGTTACATAAGTGAATATCCTTGTTCTTAGAAAATGTACATGGCATTAATAAGTGTTCAAGGGGCCTGATGTATACAACCTACACTCAAATGTTCAGAAAGTGGACTGATAAATAGAAAGAATGAAAGAAAGAGAAGGAAGGAAGGAAGGAAGGAAGGAAAGAAGGAAGAAAGAAAAAAAGAAAGGAAGGAAGAAAGAAAGAAAGAATAAATGAACAAATGATGGCAAAATGTTAAAATTGGTACTTCTGGATTTCTGGGGGTGGGGGGGTATGGGTTCTTTATGTGGGGTTTATATTATTTCTGTAACTTCCTATAGGTTTGACAGTATTTCAAAATAAAAAGTTAAAAAAATTATGGAGGAAAACAGAGAATAGAATAGCCAAGTAATCTATACTGAAATTAAAAACTTCTTTTCATCAAAAGACACCATCAGTAGAATGAAACAGCAAGTGATAAAGTGGAAAATGGCATTTGTGCATATTTTCCTGAAAAACAACTTGTATCCATTATATAGAACATGTATCCATTATAAAGAAATTAATAAGAAAAAACACAAACAATCGAAATAGAAAAATGTCTAAGACTTGAATAGGTATATCACAAAGGAGATATTCAAATAAGCAATAAATAATTTGAAAAAAACAGTCAACCTCTTTAAGTATAAAGGAAATGCAAACTGACTCCACAATGAGATACTGTAATCCACCAGAATGACAAAAATGAAAGAGAGACATAATTATATGTTAATGAGGATGTGGATAAATTCAAATTCTAATACACTGTTGGTGGGACAATTCAAGAGTCACTTTGGATATCTGTTACATGCTGTACAGTAAAGAATTTGGCATTCAAAGAGAGGTGTTTTTCTGGCTCCTGGGGGTAACCTCTGGAATTTCCTGAGTGATAGGGATGTGCTTGTTATTCATGGTGGGCCTACCAGACCACGCCTGAGAATTTATTCTCCTGAGATGACTCAGGGTGGGGATGGCCTCAGGTAGTCTTAGGGTGGGGGCTGGCCAGGCCAGAAAGACCAACCATGTAATTAGAGGGTTGAGGCTTTGAGCCACACGGTATCAGCCCAACCTCTGGGGAAGGGTAGGGGGCTGGAGATTGAGTTCAATAATGCAGGCATTAATTTAATCAAATCCCCATAAAAACTCTGGACACTGAAGCTCAGGTGAGCTTCTCTGGTTGGTAATACACATTGACATTCCCAGAGGTGATAAGGTCTGACTCCACAGGGAGAGGACACCCAGACCTCACCCTTTGTGTCTCTATTTGGCTCGTTCTGAGTTGTATCCTTTTGCTATAAAAAAGGTGTAATTGTAAATACAGCACCTTTCCAAGTTCTTTGAGCCATTCTAATGAATTACCAAACCTGACAGGGTAGTGAGAACCCTTGAACTTGTAGCAGTTGGTTAGAAGTGAGGGTAGCCCTGGGAACCCCTGAAGTTGAGGCTGGTGTCTAAAGTGAGGGCAGTCTGTGGAGGACTCCGTTCTTAACCTGTGAAGCCTGTCCTAACTCTGGGTAGTGTCAGAAGTCACTGCACATGCATACCCTGTGACCTAGAAATTCCACTCCTAAGTGCATATCCCCAAAGAACTGCATACATATGTATATAAAGAACATGTACAAGATTGTTCATAGCAACCCTGTTCCTAATAGATTCAAACTGGAAACAACACTGTCTACCAATGGAGAATGCTACATAAATTGTGGAGAACTGAAACAATGTAGTTTATGAGAAGCATGAACTATATACAGCTAAGTGTAACATTATGGATGAATCTTACCTATATCATGTTGAGTGACTATAAAAGCTTCATATATGCTACATGATTCCCAAAACTGGTAAAACCAATCACTGTTGTTAGAAGTCAGGATAGGAGTTTTTTGGGGGGAGATAATGAGGATAGTGACTGCAGGAGATGGGTTTTAGTAATGTTCTAGTTCATGATCTGGATTGTAGTTACATAGGTGTGTGTTTACTAGGATAATTCATTGGGCTTTAGATTTATGATTTGTATTGTACAGTTTTCCATATGTACACTTCAATCAAAGTTTACCTGGAATAAAAAAGTCTTGTCATTTTTTGAAAATAAGTTCTTAGCCATTTAGTAATTAGCAGTCAATTAGTAACTGGCATTCTTAATGCTAAGTATGTATTTTCTTAAGCTTCTTTTTTCTGTTCAAGTATTTTATAAAATTTCTCCATTTCCCAGTATATTAAACAAGCCCATTTTTGTATCTATCTGTTCAACAATCATAAAATAAGTACCCCTATGCTATAAGTACATTTTATAAGAGTTTAAGATATAGTCCCAGCCCAATAGGAAGAAGATGATTTTGGTGCAATTTTGTATTTCTTAAATGGGTGGTTAAGAAAATGTAAACAACATTGTACAAATACTTGTCATATGGAATTGGATTATACACTGTAATTTCATTTTTTGTATGGATTTCTGTTTGTACCTGTGTGTGCTATGTAACAGAGGATAAGACAGTGGATAGACAGCTGATGAGCTTATAGATATCTGGGTTTAGGGGATGAAAAAACCCCCTATAGGAAGTGGTATGGTAAATTCACATCTATGTCAAGGAGTGAAAAAATAGGAAAGAGTTCTGAATATGGTATCATCAACCTATTTTTGGTTCTTTTAGTGGATAAAAGAATATATAATTCAGACAAATATCCTAGTATTCTTGAAAATAAATTAGTTTATGTAAAATTTTTAACAAAAAAATTTTAACAAGTGATTTGTATTTAGAGAATTTTCTCCATGATGCAGTGCATCTAGAAGCAGCTAAACACATTCTGAATCAATTGAGTAACTGCTTTCTGAAAGCACTCTACAGAGTCTCCTTTCAACAGATTAAGGGAAGGAATAAATTGAGCAACTGAAATGGCACTTCTTCAATTTCCTTTTTGATCTGCTTATTTTTCAAAAACATAGTTTTAGTTAGCCTCACAGGCAATGAAATAACCCAAGAAGGAAATCTAATGGTATGGACATGAAAGCCGTTTGATTTAAATCAGAGTCCACAGAATTTTAGGAAAGAAAGGGGTAGAATTGGCACCTTATTTTCTTCTTACTGGGTTTTTTTTTTTTTTTTTATTTGTATTTTCTTTATAGTCATAAACAAATCAAAGATAATCTGTAAAACAGCTGCTTCCCACACACTATATGGAAAATAAAAGTCTTCCTTTTAGCCTGTTGGTGAATCTGGCCTTTTTCTTGGTTTCTTTTCCCCCCTTTAATTTATATTTTAAATCTTGTTTTTTACAAGTCCCTACACCCTCTCTCCCTCTGCTACACAAATTAAATGCAATCTGCCTAGTATGAGTTATTCTTGGGCAACAGTGAGGCCCGTTTGTTTTGTCTCCTGCTTTGATGACTGGAGTCAGAACATAAAGTGAAGAACAACAATCTTGCTCCCTCTTCCCTTAAGAAATCCCCACCACAACTTATTTTACAGAACAAAATGCAATTGGTATCTTTTCAGTGCAATCAATAAATGGAAATTGCTTTGGTGACATATCTGAAATGAATTTCTGAGCTACATATCCTCTGGAAGGTCTAAAATGAACAAGTCTTGCACAGTCTCAGGAAAAGGAGTTGCTAGAGGTGCCTTTTAGGGAGAAATGTAAAATGGGGCAAGTTGTTTTGCCTTTCATTCCCTCTTAATAACAAGCACTAGAAAGTTCAGAATTGAAACTAGGACACTGTGTTCTTGTCTCACTGCTACAAAAATATATTGTTGCTTATTGTTGAAATGATTCCAGTCATTGAAAAGATAAAAATACAGTTAATAACACTCTTAAAAAAAGGCCAGAATAAATAGAAGCACCATAAACTTGGCAGTCAAGGAGGACTTTGTTGCACAGGCAGAATATACAACATGATACTAAAAAAATTATGTCTACTGAAAAAAGTTTTCCCTTTTGTTTTACTCAAGAAATAAATATTTTATTTACTTATATATTTAATTTAGAAATACTGAGGCCATTTTAGAGACAGAAGCATATGTCCATGCAAAGTGAGAAACTTATACCCCTACAGGACACTGGTATGGATTTATTCTCTTGTTTCTTCAGAGGTTCAGGATGCTAAGGAACCCAGGGGAAACTATGGACACGAGAATAGTACTGCTACAACGTCTTTCTTTTTTGTTTACTGAAATCTCTCTGAATATTAGCTTGTGAGCTTTTTGAGGGCAAGAATAAGACCTTATTAATTTTTACATTTTCAGTGCCTAGCACAGTGTCTGATAAAAAAAACTTGAAGAGTAAATGAATGAATAAATAAATCATCAAACATTCCATTATCACACACTTTCCTTCACCATTCCTCCTACTCTGGGAAAATGGAGAAAAGATTATGTTATTTGATTTTATCCTTTTTTACTCTTCCTTCTTGCCAGACTGGTATGCTCTGAAAAGCTTGAGGGGCTCTGCTCTAGGTAAAAGATTACTATTAACAGGACACTTCATGCTGGTGGGCTCAGAAATTCAAAACTGAACCTAATAATTTACTTGCATGGACCAATTACAGGGTGGGCAATCCAGATGGGACAGCCATGGTTATTCATGAATCAAAGTTGTTCAATAAATATAACATATTTTCAATTTTTAAGCATGGTACATATCATAAACTAGACTCCATATCTCATGTCAGTGTTTTCTACATCTGTCTCTGCAGCCATGACATTTTAAGTTATCTCCATGTAAGGAAAGAAAATTCTCAAATGGATGGCTCTAAGAGAATGTCAATAAAATTGTTCAAATATTTGTAAAGTAAAAGTAAATGGATTGATGTCTATATTTCTGATTTCATTCTTTTTCTTATTTCTTCTGATCATCAAAATTGTGAGGCATTGCATTGCTAGCCTTATAGAGGGCAGTATGTAAAAACTCTTGTTGAAAAGAAAAGGCCACTTTTTTCTTTTTACCATTGAGTTCTTATCTATCCCAACTGTAACAATCAGAAATATTCATGGCTGGATCCTCTTAGAAATGAAAAAGGATGATATCATTAAAATATCCTCAAGCCCATTACCATTAAAGCCATGAATTTCAAAATTATTTCTTATTTCTCATTTATCTCCCCTATTCATGTTATATCAAGGGAAATTTCCCACATAAAAGTCTCATCTTGACTTCTTTCACCTGCCTTTGTTTGAGTCTAAAATAGTTTTCTGCAGTGGTTAATTAGACTCACTTCTTAGAATTTTGGATGGTACAAAACCCTATTCATATGTCGAGTCTCACTCTTTACCAATTCCGAAACCAAAAATATAGAGTTGGGTACTCATGTACATCAAACATGTTGATAAACTGACAAGAGACTCAGACTCATTCATAGCAAATAAAGGTGATACATGCTTTGAATTGAGGTTCTCTCTTTCCAAATTACTCCCACTAGTCACTAATTAGGGAGCAGTCATATTATTAGGGATATTGGATGACTATAACATGAAGTATCTGAACTGATGATGCAAAGGATAGTGATTACTTATATGATTACAGAAGCTTTCTCAAGCACTTTAATGCTTTCATCTTTCTTGATTTTTTAGCTGCTTTACACATAGTTGACCATATCCTCCTTTTCTATTACCAGCTGTCTTTTGGTTTCATTGATAACTCTTATAGCTGGTTTTCCCTCTACCACAATGAACTCTCCCTGACAGTCCCCTTTGCTGACTCCTCTTTACCTAAAACTCTAGTTTAACCTCTAGGTTAATGCCTAAACCTGAGTGCCCCAGGACACAGCCTATCTGTCCTTGGTCCCCTCTTCTTCCCTCCTCTTCCCTCTTTCTCCTCTCTTGTTTTGTCCTCAGGTGATTTTATCTAGTATCATGGCTTTAAATACCACCTATATGACTGCCTCCTTTATGTCTTCTGCCTTGACCTTTCAAGTAAACTCCAAACTCACATATCCCATTGTCTACCTGATTTATCCTTTAGATTTTTGCTAGGCATCAAAACTTAATTTGGGCAAAACAGAGCTTCTGATTTTCTACCTTCAGACCTGTTTTTCCTTCACTCTTCCCCATTTCTGTAAATGGCACACCACTCACTCTAGCAATTCAGGAATCATCCATTTCCATCACTTCCACATCTAATTAGGCAGCAAATCCCACCAGGCTACCTCTAAAATATGTCTACTGCTCTCCGACTCTACTGCTGTCGTCCTTGTCCAAGTCAACATCATTTCATTTGAGATATAATTCATATAAAGTACAATTTACTATTTTAAATTTTGCAATTCAATGGTTTTTAGTATATTCACCATCTAGTACAACTGTCATCACTATCTAATTCTAGGACATTTCTGTCCCCCCAGAAAGAAACTTCATATCCATCACTAGCAACCAGTTCCAATCTGGCACCTGCTAATCTTTCTTTCTCTATGGATTTTCCAATTCTGGACATTTTATACAAATAGGGTCATACAACATGTGACGTTTTGTGTCTGTTTTTTTTTTCACTTAGCATAATGTTGTTTTTTTCCCTCAGCAAAATGTTTTCAAGGTTCACCCATATACTATATATTTTTTGTCCATTTATCAGTTGATGAATATTTGGGTTGTTCCTACTTTTTGTCTATTATGAATAAGGCTGATATGAACAATCATGTACTAGTTTTTGCATAAACATATGGCTTGAATTCTCTTGGGTATGTACCTAGGAGTGGAATAGCTGGGTCATATGGTAATTTTAACATTTTGGGGGAACTGTCAAACTGTTTTCCACAGTGACTGTACCAATTAATATTCAAATCAGGAACATATGAAGGCTCCTATTTCTCCACATACTTGCCAACACATGTCATTTTCCTTTTTTAAAAAAATCATAGCCATCCTAGTGGGTATGAGGTGCTAGCTCATTGTGGTTTTGATGTGCATTTCCCTAATGACTAGCTGTTGATCCTCTCTTCTTGTGTTTATTGGCCATTTGTATATCCCTTTTGGAGAAATGTCTATTCAAATCTTTGCCCATTTTTAAATTGGGTTGTCTTTTTGTTGTTAACTTCTAAGAGTACATTGTATATTGTGGATATTAGATACTTATCAAGTAAGATTTACAATATTTTCCCCATTATATGTACATTTTAGTTTCTTGATAGTGTCCTTTCATGAACAAAATTTAAAAATTTTGATGAAAACTAATTTATCTGTTTTTTGGTTGCTTTTGCTGTCATATGTAAGAAACCTTTGCCTAATCCAAGGTTATGAAGATTTGCATCTATGTTTTCTTGTAAGAGTTTTATAGGTTTTCCACTTATATTGAAGTATTTGATCTATTTTGAGTTGATTTTTGTATATGGAGTGCTGTTATTTGATTACATATTTATAACTGTTATATCTTCTTGAAGGAATTTCCCTTGTTTCAGTATATAATACCCATTTTTTGTCTCTTATAATAATTTTTGTCTTAAAGTCTGTTTTGTCTGATATTAGTATAGACCCCTCCAGCTCTCTTTTGGATACTGTTTGCACAGAATATCTTTTTCCACTCTTACATTTTCAACCTCTTTGTGCCTCTGAATCTAAAGTGAGTCTCTTGCAGATAACATATCGTTGGATTATATTTTTTAAACTCATTCTTCCAATCTCTACCTTTCAACTGGAAAGTTTAATCCATTTCTATTTAATGTAATTACTAATAAGGGTTTATTATTTTTTTGTTTTTATATTTTGCTATTTATTTTATCTATGTTTGTCTTATTCATTAACTCCTTCATTACTGTTTTCTTTTGTGCTTGATATTTGTAGTGTGCCATTTTAATTCTGGAGAACTCACAGAATTCCCCATCTCTGTGTATGACAATGCCATCCACTCAGTCTTTTGGGTCAGAAAGCTCTGGAATTGACATTAACTCCTCTCTTTTTCACACCCAGCATACAATGCATTATTACATATTGTCATATTTCTATTCAAAATGTATCATAAAGGATCTACCTCCCATCAACTCCACTGCTACCACTCTAGTGAAGAGTGACCTCACTGTTACCTATGTTGGAATGACTGCCCCACCACTGTTCAAAGATTGTCCACAGTTCTGTATTCGATGGGGGTGCTAACATTTCACTGAAGACATTGATTTGATAAATGTTCACCATCATAAGGCTGGCAAAACTGTGTTTAAAAACAGCAAAGTTTAAGAGTCATAAAAAGTAACTTGATTTTCACAAATTAAATGTAGGTCACAAAGTTCCAGGCAAATTTTGAGAATTGAGTATTTGAGAGAATATCTGTCAAAGAAGTATGAAGGAAAAACTTTGTATTCATGCATTAAATTATTGAACACAAAGACACAAAAGCATTTTTCAACACCAATAAATTGAGCTCCAGTAAATACCCACTGATAGTTACTGATTTTGCTAAAGGAGTATTTTAATTTCTTTTATATCTTTGAATGATGCTATAGAAACTGCAGCACTGAAAAAATAAGCCAACAAATGAGCTACATAATATGTGTCAGTAAAATAGTGCCGTTTTTACTTCCTTTAACATAGAGAAAAATTTCAAAGGAATATAATTTTGTTGAAGCGTCATCAAACCATCTTTAGAAGAGAATGCAGTGCCAGCAAAATAGCAAGGCTTATTTCAAGAATTCTGTTCATACCTCAAATCCCTGTGGTCTTCCTAGACTCTCTTTAATATGCTTCCATGCAACAAGAATTTCTGACACAGACACACTTGTAGCCTTGACATCTATGGGAGCAGTACTGGGTTCTATACGAAGAAAAACAGAAACAATAAATCTCAATTGTAATGAGTTATGTCTATCAAAGCATTGAAACTGAATCTGACACCTGTTAACTTAATTATACCTTATTTTTGAAATGAAGTGCTGAGGTAGTTACGAAAAGCACAACAAGATAAGAAGATGGCCTTTTTGGATTTCTATACTTGGGTCAAGTGTCTTCAATACCTTACTGATGACAAATGACAAATCTGGTGAGACAAAGAAGATCCTTATCCCTCCATCAGCTGGGAATATCTCAAGAAGTTAAACTGTTTGTTATTATTGTCAGTTTAGCACAATGATAAAAAATAATGGGCTATGGAATCTGGCACAGTCTCTTTTCCTTTCACTTTAAAAATTATTTATATATATATTTATTTATTTATCTTTGGGAAAGTTGCTTCTATAAGCTCCAGTGATCTCATCTGACATAATATGGGTCTAATAAGAGTACTTACCTCATAGACTTTTTAAAGTTACTTTTAATTGGATTAATACATATAAAATGCATAGCACTGTGTTTTTTGTTGTAATTATTATTTTACTGTATTTGTTACTCTTTGCAGGCACAAATAGAGCCTAAATTTCTTTACATTGCTTTTTGCTTTTCCAACTGCAGAACTGTATTTCCAAGATTATATAACAAACATGTTATGAGTCATGATATTTAAAGGCATACATTCACATTTAAGACATATCAGCTGAAAAAGAAAGTCTCTGAAGGTCTTGGTGCTGTTGCTTAGAACTACCTTTTCATTTGTTTTCTACGTTCAGTGACCTTTTTCACTACATTTTCAAATACACATGGTCTGACTGGCATCCATCAGAAGGTACACTTTATTTTAAGTTGCACTCTATAAGAGGAACAAAGTATTTCTAGCTCTGACATTGCTGAATCATAAATACTGTGTCACAAACACTCGTTAAATGAAATGACAGAATAAATGTCATACATTAGTTCAAATATTTCTGTGTAAAGTTAAAAAAAAAAACAAAACAACTAAAAAACAACTCCATAAAAATTTTAGAGACTTTGATACAAGCTATCATCAGTAAGAGTTCAGTCCAGTCTGTTGAAAACATTTTAGATTCAGGGAAACTAATAGCGATGACAGAGCTCTAAGTAAGACTTTTTTTTTTTTTTCACCTGAAAGGCTTTACTACAGACATTGAAAGAATTATAACTATTTTCTGAGATTTTTCCTTTTCTAATGGAAGGTGGTCACCCCTCTATCTGGAAAGGACTTTTATATTATTAATTGAAAAATATCAGTCAAAAATGAGTACCTCTGTTACTGTAAAAGATAACCAAAAAAGGCTTTTTCAAAGGTATATGCTTCTACAGAGTAACGATTTTCTTTTGGTAAAGTCTTCATTTTGCTCAGTGGTTTTCCTCATCCCACTTTCTACCTCATTATTTGTGCATCTATCTGATTAAAAAATATATTTTGGAAAAAGCTTCTACTTCTATTTCATTCTAGAATTATGATCAATGGACTTGCAACAAACACTTTTTTCATTACTATTTAATAGGAGTTAAAATTCTTGATTTGGCAAGTAGACAAAAGGAAATGTCAACTTTTTTGAGGTGTGTATAATCTGATCTCTGGGATTTAGGACATGATTTATTTTAAAGGAAGCCATACTTTGGGTGTCATTTCCTGTTTTGCTTATCTTTAGAATGAATGCATTGCAGAGGTTTGTGTGCCAAACGCCTTCTTTCAGCTTTTATAGTATTGAAGCAATTACATCTTTGTCAAAGAAGATTGCAGAGGGATAAATAATTTCAAAGGCACAAAATATATAGTTAGGTGGCAGCTTTTCTATCTCTCCTTATTTCCAGAGACAGGAATTATTTCTCCATCAGCTTTCACTAACACCACACAAATTTAAGTACTTTTCAAATAGAAATAAGAAAGTTAAAAACAAGTAATAAAACATTTCATAACCCTACTTCTCAAATACACTAATTTCAATTTAAAAGCTCTGAGGATTTTAAATCAGGGTTAGATAAAAGCTGACATTTCACAGTTGCATTCTTGGGGGCTGCCCATGACAGTTGCATCTAATTAAATTAGGCAGAATGAATCAAATAAGAACTAAAGAGTCATTTTTTATTTGTTTCACCTTCTGGATAAAATAGTATCAGAAACAAACCCATACTAACTTGACTCAGAAGTTTCATCCTTTGTAAACAATGACCTCAGTCAGTTTACTTCCAGAAGTTTCAGTATGTCCTATTTATAGTTCAGTGAACATTTTCATGTAGATCAAAATGTTTGTCTGAAGACAAGGCCAACTGACTGGTTGGATTGGAATTAGCTGTTCTCTTTGGGCATCCCATTGTAA
This sequence comes from Choloepus didactylus, assembly GCF_015220235.1. NCBI lineage: Eukaryota > Metazoa > Chordata > Mammalia > Pilosa > Megalonychidae > Choloepus > Choloepus didactylus. The sequence continues at coordinate 115,842,201 of NC_051312.1, read as the reverse complement.
CTGAACAATGGAAGGTCAAAACTGGAAGGAATTTTAGAAAATCACTTGGATCAGGGGACATAAATGAAAGGCTAGTAGGTCATATCCAGTCCTTTGTCATGCTCTGTTTGCCCACATAATCTGTTAAATTAATTTAAACCAATATTTAAATTCCAACATCTCAAATAGAAATAAGAATTTCTGGCTTCTCTTGAAAAAATATGATAGATACTAATGAATTCTGGGTGTAAATTGGCAGATGAGTATAAATTAGTTGGGCAAGTGCTCTTCAGTTGCCAGAGTTCCTACCACTCCCTGATGTATTACATTGGGAACGCTTCACTAATTTATGCTTCTTACTTGTGGTAGATTGAACCATGTACCCTAATTCAGACATGTTCTTAATCTTAATCCATATGCTTGTGGGTGTGAACCCATTGTAACTAGGATCTCTTGAAGATGTTATTTTAGTTAAGGTGTAGCCCAACTGAATGAGGGTGAGTCTCCATCCAGATAACTGGAGTCCTTTATAAGCAGAAGAAATTCAGACATATTTGGAGAAAGCCATGGCAAGGACCCAGAAGCCAGAAGTCACTGAAGCCCAGAAATGAAGGGAGAGGACATCACTGTGTGATGTGAGGCAGGGGAAATGTGATGTGAAGCTGAGACAAGTTCAGCCAAGGAACCCCAAGGACTGCTGGCAGGCAACACCAGAAGGTCACAGACTTTGGGGAGAAAGTACTGCCTTGCTGACACCTTGATTTTTTATTTCTAGCCTCAAAACAGTGAGCCAATAAATTCCCATTGTTTAAGTCAACCTGTCGTGTGGCATTTGTCATAGCAGCCAGGCAAAACTAAGACTATTACTTGACCACCATAGGCTTCTAAGTTGTGGACCTAAGTTTTATTTCCATGCCCTCATTTGGCAGTTGAGAAAAATGACATGCACCAGGGTTAATTATCCAAATTCTGCTCCTGACCATGAAAGAGCCCCAAGTAGGGCTCAGATCTCAAGTGTTTTTAACTCTACTATTTTCAAATTAGTACCAATAAGTCATCTGCCTCATTCTCCATCTCTTAGAATCAGTTTTGAGGTGCAGGAGAAATTTTATGAGGAGCATATATAGTTAATTCTGTTGCTGTCCAGTCACCTCCAAATAACTGACAGAGAAATGGGTGAAATAAGTTTAGAATCAACCAAACTAAAAAGGAGTAACAAAATAGATGAGGGGAAGAACACAAGTTAATAAAATAATTATCATTTATTGAGGATTTGCTCTGTGGCAAACCCTGTTAATTATTTTCATGTATTAACTAATCCAGCCAACAACCCATTACTATAACCATTTTCCAGATGAGGAAATCGAGGGGCAGAGAAGTTAAGCAATTTGCCCTAGGTCACACAGCTGACCAAAGGCAGAGAGAGGGTATGAGCACAGGGGAGGACTCCAGTCACTACCCTATTCTGTTCCTGTGCATATTCCCGTGTTATACACACCTGGCACTTTTTCCTTTGCTATTGCTCTTTCTTTCCCTTGCTCCCCCCATCCCCATACCTAACTTCTCTAAAGAATATTGACATTGGGCTCCCCATCTGGGCGCTCTACTTGTAGGTCTTGCTGGAAACCACCTAGAGCCCCATCATCACCTATTTAACCCTAATATAGGCTTAATATGAACTACCTTTATCCCTATTTTACAGACTTTTTAATAATTTTATATTACAGCAGCACTGATCCCCATGGATCCTGTCCTATTCAGGCATCCCGAAAACTCTCCTGATCTCTAAATCACAGGATGTTTCCTGCCAATTTCACTGCTGTCTATTACACTCAGGAAATCTGACGAAAGTTCAGGGACTTATTTCTGAGATTGTACTAGTGTTATGTTGAATAGATTCAAACACTTCAAAGGATCTCTTTTTTTCTTTTAGTCACGATGATATTAATTAGACCATGGATAACTCCTTCACTCTAATCTTGGGATATGAAGTGGACAGACTGACTGATAGATTTCAGTTTCAGTTAGATTAAAATTATGAACAGTATTATCATATTCATGAATTTAGATGAAACATTTGTATTAAGTGATCAAGCAGCTGGAGTTCTCCAAGTAGTATGGGGGGATGTGCTTGTAATGTTGATTATACATCTGACTTCTCGGGAGGAGTGGGCAACAGCATTAATCAAAGGAGAGTTTAATAAACTCCTTGGGAGAAGGGTTATGGTTTCACTATTTAAAAATTCAGTAAAGACAGCTGTAGTTGAACTTTACAGGCACTAATCCAAATGGATCATCTGGCAAAGACAGGAAATTATTTCTTGTATTTTACAACTAATATGCCAATTTATTAATTTTCAACTTCACATAAATCCCACCTAGCTCAGTTTCAGCTAAGAACTGATCTGGAGAATAAGACCTCATGAAATTTGGGTTTTAATTTGAGCTGTGGTAGCTCTACTTTCAAGGCGTTAACTGTATACCATTTTCTGTGTATGAGGAAAGGCTTTTTGGTTTTTAATAAAAATAAAAACAACATACTTTTTACATACAAGGCAAACAAACATAACTAGAAAACGTTAAACAGTATTACAAGTAAACAGAGTTTTTAACCTGTAATTATCTATATATAATTTCCATCTGATTTTCTCTTTAATTAAATACCCAGGTTCTTTCCCCTTCCAAAGCTATAGTAACAAAAAATAAGTTGGAGCTGTTATAAGTTTGACTATTAAGTAATTCTGGAAATATAAAAGTGAAAGCTGATTTGATTTTTTCATCTTGAAAAATATCATTTCCTATCAGTTGCGCTATGTATTTCTAATATTCCTTATTTTGGGACTTTGCTGTTAATTTGAAAAAATTAGAATTGTGTCCAAAGTGAAGTCTGAAATCAAACCAGAGTTGGAATGCATGTAATTCTTTATTTGCTTAAATGGTATACATAAGTGTAGTATGCCTGAATGGTGTAAGTGCAGTATGCCTGAAAATCCTGGAAGGCAAATATTTCTTCTTCCAGGTTTATGCCAGGTGCTGCTTGGTACTGACAGGACCTCTTGAATTACTTCTGTTGGGGAAACATGAAAGGCACACAGCTCAAGCACCTTTACAGAGGTGACAGTATACTGTCTTCTGACAGTATCCCAGGGCAACAGTCAATCACAGAGTCCTGAGAGTGATTTACCAAGCATCAGTATTTGTAAGTGATTACTACTTGCAATAACACGTTGCACTCAAGGTCTTCCCTGTAATAATGTGATTCTCATTCAAGGTCCAGTACACTTTCCTAAAAGGGAAATATAAGTGTTGATGGGAGTGTGTTCTGATGTGAATGTCATTCATTATTGATGTTCCAGAAGAAAATAGGTTGAAAACTAATACTCTAAGATATGCCATATAATACTTGTGTTCTGTACTTTCTTCCAAATAATGTTAATTTTGGAGGCTGCATTAGATATAGCATCTTGCATATGTTTCTTTCTGGCTTGGTGTCAGCTGTGCAAGCGTGTCCTCTCCTCCGTGGTGCTTTAAGCATGTTGCTAGTGTTCTTGACATGAAGAAGAAGAACAATGCCCATAAACAGAAATAGATGACCAATCTCCTCTTGTTCATTAAGAATATGGAGGGATTTTTGAGGTAACAAACAGGTAGACCAGGTTAATGGAAGAAGGAAGAAACAAGATTTTGTCTTACAACCTCCATCAGATTAGCTGGGCTTTGGGAAAGAATATAATGACAGAAGGGACAATGTGAATCTATATGAGCATCCTTAAACATAGAGGAGAGTAGCCTGTGGAATGAACACAATATATTGTTTTGTGAGTTTATTATAGCCTTGACTTTATTAAAAAAAATAACCTTCAGAATGTTCACTTGGCAGGTAAAGCAATAGCTAAGTGACTAAATAGGGAAGTTGATTTGTTCTTACTGCTCATTTAGGATACTTGTTTAAAATTTTGAATTTAAAATAAGTTGAAGAATTCAATTTTAGATTTGCAAGGCTTCCAGAGATGTTCTATTTCAAGATCTTCCTTTTTATAATGGAGGAATGTATAAGCTCAATACTTGGTGAATAAACTGCCAAGAGTCATAAAGTTACTGTGACTAGACTTGAATTCAGATTCTGCTGATGGTAGGCAAATGCTCTTTTTTTCCCATTGTCCTGCTTTTCCTGGTTGAAACAATTTAATGTTTCTAAAACTGCACTCATACTTGCACATAAAATTCCAAATTAGTAACTTTAATTAGTAAGCAAATGTCAAATATATATTTGAATTATGTTCTCAGAACAAATGTAGACTCTATCCAGATTTGCCTAGTATCTTTCATTTTTCAGCCTAACCAAAAATAAATGAAGTGCTACTATGAAATTTGTTACAGCAACAAGCTCCATGTCTCTGAAAGGAAATATGTGTATTTCTTATCTAACTTGAAAGAGAAATCTCCAAAGGCAAGCCATTTCAAGTTTAAGAGAATACACCATTAAAAAAAAAAAAAACATGGTGGCTACTAAAATTTAATTTAAATGCAAAGGTTGGCTATGAACTTACGAAGCCAGATTTCTTAAAGGCAGTATTAGTGTTGCCATACAAGACATATTCAGAAATGCCTCCAGTTCATCTCATATAAACTTTGAGGGTGATTGAATATTAATTTGAAGCAATCTTAAAATTATAAGCATATGTACTTTCTGAATAAAACATGTACCTCAAAATAGACGTTTGGAATAATACATAATACAAAATATTATTCTTTACACATTCTTGATGAGGCAGTATAAGATAGTGGTTAAAAGCATGAGCTTTGCAGTGCTACAGATCTGGGTTCAAATCCCAGCTCTGTCACCTACTAGTAGTGTGGATTTGGGCATGTTAGTTAACCTCTCTGACCCTCAGTTTCATCAAAAGTACAAAGGGCCTGATATTCCTATCTCAAATGTGGTTATAAGAGTTAAATTAGATAATACAAGTAATATGGTACACTGGCTATTTCTGAAAGCACTTCAGAAACTTGAGATCCTAAGAGTATGAGTATTTCATTGGAATACCTATGATTCCCAATCATTATCTGACTCTTTACTTCCCTGGTCATTCTTTTAATAGGATGAACTTTCTCTACTGCCCCAAAATTTGTCTCTATATTTTTTATTAAAAAATTTAAGTTAGCTTGTATGGGAAATCTTCATCTTACTTAAATCAAATACTAGCTTTGTTCTTCAATATCTAAATGATCTTATTTATTTCCTTCCATGAACTTCACAGAACCCAAAATATTAATAATTATTTTGAGTTACTCAAGCCACACAGGTGGACACTGGGAAGGAAAAGAATCTTTTTACACTGACAATGCCTATTTACAAAATCAAGTGAATGCTACTTTTGGTGGAATATTTTTTCAGTCATTTGTCAAATTTAGGGAATGTAAAGCCTTGTTTTTGCTTGCAGGGCCAACCAATCTGAACTTGAATAGTTTATCACCCTTCCTGTCACTTAGAAAATTGCATTTTCACATGAAAACTTGAAACATACCAGGATTTTGATGGAGGAAGCTGGATTTGCTCTTTAGCTTTACCATTTATTAATGATAATCATGAGTAAGTCAGTTTTATAGCTTACTCATTTGTAAAGTGGATATATTGCCTACTAGGTGTTGCCCTACTTAGCAATTTTATCCTGTGAATTAAATAAGATCATGCATGTGAAGGCATCATGCCATAGAAAAACCAAGGATTTAATTACTAGACACACCTGGGTTTAATTACCAATTAGAAGCTGTATGAATTTAATAAGTTTCTGAATTAACTGAGCCTCAATTTCTCTTTCTGCACAATGGAGATAATAATGCCTGGTAGGCAAGTTTGTTGTGAATATTTGATGAAGCCAAGTGTGGAACGTTTCCAATAGAAATTACTCTCTGGTATTTCTCTACCAGCACAGTGCTTTGTTCACGGGTTTAGAAATAAATATTTATTGGTCACATGAATGGAGTCTTCATTTAAATGTATTTTACAAAAGATTTAAATTTAGTGTGTTAAAATTAAAAAAAAAATCTAAATTTTAAACTAAAATGAATTGTGTAAATGTCCATCCAGATGATACAATACACTGTAGGCATTACTAAGATAGGTTTTATCATGGAAAGATGTTTGCATATATAGTTAGGCAGTGAAGAACATAAAGCAGTATCTATGAGATGTTCCATTTTTTTAAAATTAAAAAATTATCTGGGAAAAATATATTCTAATAAGATTAGTGGGACTATGGGTGAGCTTTATGTTTTCTTTCTACATTTTCTTATTCTACATCTTCTAATTTATGTATAACTAACTCATTATTTATAAAACAGAATAAAATATTAAAATGTTGCACAAAATAAGAGGAATAAGGAAACTGACCTCCTTCAGCTGAACAGATGACCACAATTTGACTAAAAGGCCCATCTCCTTTATTGTTATAGACGCCAACCTTCACTTCAAACGGAGTAAGAGGAGGGACGCTCTCATCTCGATAAATGAATTTTGAAGCATCAGAAGATGTCACCATTTTTTCCTTCCAGCCACGTGTTCCATTGGGTCTGAAAGCTACAATATAGCCGAAGCCTTCCCCATTCTGAAACTCTTCAGATACTGGCTGAAGAAAAAAGAAGCAATTGATTATCTGCAAAATAACATTAACAAAAAAGCCATTTACCCCTGAATCCTTAATTTTTTTATTAGGGATAACTAGACAAAAGGGGAATCTCAAATGTTCATATTAAATTAGAAACCAATATATATCGAATCACTTTACCAATCTTTGGAAACTTAAAAGGCCTAACAGGTTAAGAGAAGAAAAATTAAATGATATAAGTTAGCATTAAGAAAACTATGAAGAATAGCTCCAACTAGTCATGTATATGAAATAAAAGTCTCTGAATCCCACACTAGAATTTGACATGTTATAGAAATCTGTCATATAGCTTGGTGGTTTGGAAAATCTTGTCACTGAGAATGCTCTACAGAGCCCTTTACACAGCAAATCGAGGAGATACTAATGTAAGACTTTTCTTTTGGTATTTTTGCGCTTTCTTAATTAGTGAAAAAATTTGAGTTATGGTATTTGTTCAAGGAACTTCTTGGCTACATAGTTTCCATTTAAATTTATTTGAAAAGAAGTTTTGTACTTTTAAAATTCAATAGTAGGATCCAGGATAGGTTTACTAAAAATAGTAATGCTGAGGTTAAAAATAGGTGGAAAAGAACCGAAAGCATCACTGATAATAAACACATTGATTGAATACACAGGAATAAGTTTCCTACAAGTGGGCATTGACTGCACACCATAGAAAGAAGTAATTATGATTGAATAGTTAGCCATGCAACTAGAAAGTGCTACTGCCTAATACAGTGCTTGACACATAACAGACCACTCAATAAATATTTGTTAAATTAACACTTTTTTCTTTTGAATTTTGATTTGAAGAAAAACTGTGTATTGAGTGGAAGAAGAGATACAGAGTTTGTTGTATTAAAGCTTTTAGGGAAGGGGAATTCCATTTAAATAGATTGGACCTCAGTGAAAGTCAGGTTTTGGGAAGTTAATACCTCTGCAGAAATAAAAAAGAAGACACAACATTTTGTTAAAGAAGAGGAGAATGGGTAGAAGAACAGGACAGATGATGTGCTCATGGAAGATTTCTTATTGGGAAAAGAAGTCTTCCTGTATATTTTATCATCATTCTTTGAGACAGCCAAGGATTTGTTCAGTTTTCTCCAACAGTTATTTCCATTTCTGTGTATTCTAAGTCATAGTCCTGTGAGTTACACAGTTACATTTGATAAAATGGTTATTTAACATCAAAAAAAGAAAAGTCATTTTTATGGAAAATGAACGTGCCCTCAATCCCCTTCCCCTATACCTTTCTTTTGACAGAAGACACTTTGGAGGTATTTCGTGAGGTAGAAGAAAGAGTGTAAGTTGTACAGTCAAAGACCCAGTTTTACTGTTTATTAGGCAAGGAGCTTAAACTGTGCCTCAGATTCCTCATTCGCAGAAGGAGAAAAATTATCCCCACAGAAGGGATGGTTGTGTGGGTTAAATGAGATAAGACAGACACAATATCATCCATTCTTATGGTGGGGATCCTTCTTCCCTATAAGTTTTAGCCTCCAAATAAGTCGAAGATGCTACTTAATTGTGATAGAATTGTGAAATAAAGCCTAGCAAACATCTGAAGTAACATGTGAGAGAACATGTATAGAGACTTGGAGCTATGTATCCCAGGAAAAAAACCATGTCCTTAAACTTAATCCATTCCTGTGAGTATGAACTCTTGTAAATAGGACCTTTTGATGAGGTTACCTCAGTTGAGGTATGGCCCAGCTGAATCAGGGTGGGTCTTAATCCTATGACTGAAGGCCTTATAGGGAAGGTCACAGAGAGAAAGCAGGGGGACCAGCCAGAAGCTGAAAGTCAATGGAACCAGGAAGAGAAAGGAGAAGCCAGGAGAGGCCGCCCCATGCACCTCCATGTAATGAAGAAGCCAATGACCAAGGATCCCGCAGCTAGTCCCAGAACAGAACACGATAATCTTTTGGGAAAAAGCATCACCTTGATGATGCCTTGATTTGGACTTTTCCTAGCCTCAAAACTGTGAACCAGTACATTCCCACTGTTCAAGCCAACCCATTGCATGGTATTTCTTTTGGCAGCTAGGAAACAAAAACAATGTGTTTCAGTTATTCAAACTTTATTCTGAGATAGTCTATATGATGGCAAGACATGTCTTAGACTTGGAGAAAAATTACCTGGGACCTAGTATAAAAATGAGGAAGGTTCATTTTGGCAATACACATCTGAGTACAGCATGCTCAAAGTGTTTCTTAACCTCATTTAAACAGAAATTACTTGGTCCCTCTGTGCCAGGTACAGATACGATATGTGTAGCCTTAATCTCTAAGAAATTAGCAAGTTCTGACATTTGAGTAGAGGCTTTCTCACCTCCCAGGCAATGACTAACTCATGCCTTCTTCCACTTCTTCCACTTACGTTGGTAGGTGCTGTCTTTGGAACTACGGAGAAAAATGGGCAGAGAGAAAAGAGAATGAAAAGATGCGTTATTTAAATGTCCTTACAAAAAGAACACATCACCTATTCAGGTTGGGTAAAATCCTAAAATAAGCAAATCAAAAGTTTTGCTTGAAGTTAGTCTGGTCATACTAAATATTGAAACAAATAAAATGCTTGTGACATATTCCCTTGCTTTCAAATCCACATGGGACAGTTTGATATACATTTTTCATGGCCACATACTGCACTCCCCAAGTTGTCTTGTAAATACTCTATGGCAGCAATTTCTAAATTACAGTAAATCCTACAGTTAAGGACATCTAGTAATGGTTAGTTACATTTCATCCTACATATTGGTCTTCTCCTCTTTGCTAAGGATGTGGTATCTTTTCTGTCATCTGCCTAGGGCAGAGCCCCTAGTACAAAGGTCAATGCTAGCATTTCTGCTTTACCACAACCCCCAGAAAGCTCCATTTTAAAGAAATCTCAGCAACATTCCATGGAGTTGAGAATCTACTTTAATGAATAAACATGAAAAACAACCTGTCAAGAATGAATTTCATGGCAAACTGTGAAATACGTAAGCATCCAGTGAAACTTTTTCACATGAATAACTATTAAAAGAATAAATGTGTCAAAGTAATAAATTTCCCCTTCACTGCACCAAACCACAAAATCTGCAGTTGAAAGGGAACATTTTCAAATGAAGAACTACTAAATGAAGAAAACTATTAAAAGTAATCATTTTCCAGGCTATGAACCTGCATTAGCAATTTTACACTTCAGCTTTGCCTTTATATCCCAGCATATAGTTTTTAAGCGATATTGATATAATACTCATAAACAATAAATTCACTCCTATATATTATGCACTTCGATAAAAGGCTATTAATTACTGGTAGATATTCACAGCAAGCACATTTGATATACCAGAAAAACTGATGTGGGCTTCTTATACTATCAAAAGGAAAAAAAATCTCTTTCAGGAAGAGGGTGTGAGAGAGAAAAGCCTGTGAATATAAAATTGGCTCCAATGAAATAAATGACCTTTATTTACAAGGGTCCAAATTTTGGGGTCTTGGGTACCTCTTTCCATGAACACGAATTCTTTCATACTTGCATGTATAGAAGGCTATATAGCAATAGAAAACATTATTTTTTTCTCACAGTTAGACACAGATTGAAGAATATTCACATGTGGAATTGACCCTCATGGACTTCCTCAGAATTACACAGAATTGGATAAGTCTTTCCTCTTATTCAAGAAATCACGTGGAATTGAAATGAGAGAAAATGATGGTTTTAGAAGAATAATCATGAACATGTCTGAATTTATGTGAATAACATATCACTTAGGTTTTTTTATTTTCTTAAATCTATTTTAAACTCAATTTATTGTTTTTTTTTTTTTTTTGTTAGCAGTCTTACTTATTGTTACATAAATCAACCTGTGACATACCAGTGTGTCCTGACACCATGACTGAAAACCATTCTTGTATAGTTCTAGTTCTGTACTCATTTTCTGGTCTATGGTATGTGTAAGGTACACAGGAAGGTCTAACTGTATGTTTAACTGTATGAGTAACTGGTTTAGCTGTATATGTAAAAGGAGAGTTGCTAACTTCAGAGTTCTGAATATTGTGACTATTAATGCATGGTCAAATAAAGAGTGGAAGGAGTTCATTTGGTGTTATGCCATATGGTTTCTCTTAGTACTGTTTTTTGAAGAATATATATACATATATACATATACATACACACACACTACATTGGAATAATTAACTTATATCCTGAATTTGGGACTCTGAATTCTCTCCTTTGGGGATAACATCCCTAGGATTATGGATTTCTGTGAAAAGACTAGACATTGAAGATCCTTTTCTATTTTATCCACCCTGCAAACATCATCTAAAAAGAAAATGCTCACAACCTCTAGATTAGAGTCTCACTGCAGATTGCAGTCTCTCTAACAGGCATCTCTTGAAGCCATTTAAAACATATGAGTAGAATGGAATATGAGATTATTTATGACATTTGAAGTCAAAATCCTTTTTTCTGAAGTCTTGGTAGTGTTTCTCCACAGTCCACCAATGCTTTTATTTTTAGAAAACATTTTTAGATTTCTCAAAAATTTTAACTTTCCAAGGAAAAACAAGACTGAAAAAAGCTAAGGAACAGTTTGGTAAAAATTTCCACTTGAGGAACTAAGAAAACAAATAAGGCTTTCTATGATTTAATTCGTGTCTGTGTGAGTAATTTCCACATCAAATGATCCATAAATGACCAAAGTACTGTACCTTTTTAAAATTTGAAATCAGCTTTTGAGGTTTTCTCACTGGTGCTAAGTTCTTTTCAAGAGAAGATGGCTCATAGTCAACTTGACATAAACAAATAAGATATCCTTTCCTCACCTTACCTCCAATTTTAATGTATTCTAAATAACACATGGAAAAAGTATTATGGTTCATTGTGTTTTAACAGTATGTATGTTTAAGTACCAGCCACTCAAAGAAAGCCTACTAGATATAATAGGAACTACTATTTGAAAATTTAAGGCTCTAATAGCTGCACTCAGTTACTGTGTTTTGTTGTCAGGATTACAATGTCTGAACTGGGTACTCCAATTCTAACGGACTTAAATTTCCTAATTACACACAGATGATCAGTGGAACTCAGGCTCACTCATTTCGTTTCAGTTGGAGGCATGCAGTTATTATCTCTGCATTCAACAGTTTGGAGTCCACTGATTTTAATAACACCCCTTAATACTTATAAAACAGCATAATCTTGATTTGAAAGGATTTGACTTAATCTTTCAGAGACTTTCTAGTGTAAAAGTTCGGTAATTCTTGTTAGAAGCATAAAATTGATATCAGACATCTAATAGATGCTTCCATTGAGTTCAGAGAAATAAATGTTTACTCAGAAACTTTAGATATTTTCAATATAATTAATGAAAACCAGATTTAGAATTAAGTAGCCAGTCCCCTTTTTCTCTATTTCTGCTATGAGTAAATGTCACGAGTCTATTATTTAGAGAATCAAGTTTACATGCACAGTTAACAGGTTAAAGTCTGATTTTCCTGAATTTCTTTGAGGGCAGTGCTCCTCCATGAACAGATAATGTAATTAATACTTTGCCTACAAGCTGCAAGTGATTAGCTGCTTTAGTGCCTTATCTACCATGTTTAAATACAGAATATATTGTCTCTTTCTGTCTTACACATTGGAAACATTATGCAAAGTGACCAAAAGATATAAAAGTGATGTAAGAGTGATCAAATATAATGTACTACCTTAGTTTAAGCATGCTTGAATACCAAAGAACTCTTTCTAAGTGTAATTGTTTGAGCAAAGTCAGCCACACTGATAACATGCTTAAATTAACATGCAATTAAACAAAAGAAGCCAAGATGAAATCACTTATCAATCTTTTTTTTCCCCCTGAAAAATTTCCTATTTCTTCTACAGTATGTTTTCACATCGCTCATTAAATAATATAGCTTTATTAGAGACCTGGGAGAGACCAAGCAATTTGGAGCTTAATGGTAATCCAGTGATTGGTTTGGAAAGAAAGGTTTAGAAGAATGGAGAAATGGAAGGAAAGGAGCATATATCGTATAGGTGGGAATCAAGAGGCGATTTTAAAAAACATTTTGTCTACCTGAGTTGAAGTATATAGCACACAAATATTTTAGTTATCTGACCATCACTTAGGATCAGTTTGTAGAAAGAGTTACATTTAAAGAGTTTCTAAAATAAAAAACACCAGTGGTGTATTTCCTAAAGAGTTGAAATGATGCTTTTATTCTTATTATTAGGATAAGGTAGTATGTGCAAATGTTAAAAGTGTTCTTGTGGGAATGAGAAAGATCTGGGTTTGAATTCCACCTCTACCATTCTAGTTGGTTGACTGAAAATATTATTAACTCCTTCAGTTGCCTCATGAAATAATTATAGCCCCTACCTCTTAAGGTTATTTTAAGAATTAGTAGTCAGTGCCTGGCACTACCATTAATAAATATGACCTACTATTAGAACCTACTTAGATTTAAAGAAGTGGCCAATGCTTCTATGATAAACCCTAAAAGTTCAATATGAGTTTACACTCATATTGAAGTAGAATGCCCTTTTTGGAAGTTTCAGTAATATTGCTTTGATAGTACCATGGAATTATGCTCTCAGTTTTGGCTCATGTGATCATTAGGGAACCCTAACTAATACAGCTCAGCTTATTTCAATTTGGAAATCCAGCAATATAACCTTTGCGATTTGCAAAAGGGGTTGCTAGGATATCTCTGGAAATGTGAGGTTTCTTTGATTTATGAACTTTGCCCAAAATGGCAGCAATCAAGAATTCAGGAAGCAAGTATATTCAATGAATGGTATTGGCCTCAATTCATATTCTCTCAACTTTATTTATACGTGTCCACAAGGTGGTAGAGCCAGAGAATGGGTAAAATAAACTTTGAATGAGCTCTTTTGATTTATTTGGTAAAAAGAGGAGAAAGAAAAGCCAAGAGGAAGAAGGGAGCAGCCAGTGTGGAGGAGATAGCTCCTTGGGAGGCACCACCTGCCTTTGGAATAAGGAAGATCTGGGGTAGAATCCAGCTCTGCCACTTTGCTTACTAGGTGACCTTGAGCAAGTTTCATAAACTCTCCAATTCTGTTTTCTTGTCTGTAAAATAGGGATAAGTAATTCTTGCTTTAGAGGGTTGTTTTGACAATTCAATGATATAATAAAGGGCAAGAGGCAAGGGCACAGGGCCTGGAATGTGTTTACTGATTAATGAATGTTGTATGGTATCATGGAGATTAGGAAATAGGAAAAGTCTAACTTGAGCATCTCACATTCACACCCGGGTTGATAACCTCTCTTTGCCCTTTTGTCTTCACACTATAGGGTTTCATGTTCAAGTCTTCAAATGCTCTTCAATCTCTTTGCTCTCATCCTTCCTTCTTCTAAACCTTTGCAACAAAGAGAAGCTATTTGTCAGAAAACAATATGCCTAACAGTCAGTTTTCCTTCAGAAAGGCATTTGTTCAATTACCATCTCTGCTTTCAAACTGACTCTGAAACTAAAGACCCACTTATTGAATATATTTTGTAGAAAAGACTTACCTGGACCAAAGTGGTTTTATGATTTAAAAATACTATCTGCTACATGAGACTTACTGTATTTCCCCCCTAGTAACTGAGATTTGATCTTAGAGGTCTGTTGCTTGCCATGATTTTTGCCGTCTCTTAATCTTACTCATCTTTCTTCTATTTAATATAAATTAAATTTACTCAGGTTGAAAAAAACTACAAGGTTCATTTAATAGTTCTTTGGAAATCATTTTCCCAGTAATTTCAGCTGAATGCTTTAGATTTTCTAGATCATATTTTCTTAGAATCATAGACTGGAGAGACCTTTAAAAATCCCATAGCCTTATGCCTTCTCTCTGCATACAACCAGTGCCTGATTACTAGATTTCTAATTGCCCCAAGTAAATAATTGTGTCTGAGTCCTGTTTGGCCTGGCCCCAAGGCTCCATTAAAGGCCATTTACTCTACAAAATTAATGCACATACCCTCAGAGGAAACTAATCCAGCCTCACTTTATATTTCAACGGTATTTTATTTTACCCATTCCAGAACTTTTGAACTCAACCAAATTTCCTTAGTAACTATCATGTACAGAAGCTGTGAAAACGCAAAGGTGAATGAAGCAAGATCCTTGCGGGAGTAGGAAGATAATGCATAGCCAAAGAAATTATGACAGGGTATTAAATGAGTCTGTTATAGATTTGGAAAGAGTTGCATGTAACCCCAGATGCTAAAGTGAGGTTGGCTAGACAAAGCCACTGACTTGTTAAGCAATGGTAGTAAAACGTTATGAAAGTGATTAGCACATTGAATTCTATACCCAAAGTGGGTTAAAATGGGAAATTTTATGTTGTATATATGTTAACCAAAAAAATTTAAAGAAAACCCGTAGAACCATACAATACAGAGAGTAAGCCGTAATGTAAACTACAGATTATAGTTAATAATATAATAATATTGGTTCATCAATTGTTACAAAGATACTACGCTAGTGCAAAAATGCTAATAACGGGAATACTGGGTGAAGAGTGGGGGGTATATGGAAATTCTGCACCCTCTGTATGATTTTGCCATAAACGTACAACTGCTTTAATAAATTTCAGAAAATAATAAAAAAAGAAACAGCAAAACCAAAAATTTATTACCCTTCCCTGTCACCCATCTCCAGCTCATATGTACAGGATTGTAGCATGAGGAATGATATTTTGTAAGAGGACTGTCAGCCCAGTAGATTGATAAGCTGTGGTATGTCCCTCCATGCCTCCCTGTCAAAAGAGAAGTAGGGGATGCCATTTCCCTCCTCAAGCTAAGGGAAGAAAAGACCAAGACAGTTGTTTGTAGCAAGTGCAGAGGCTTACCAAATGGGGAGGCTCAGATCTCACCACTTGGCTGGATGCTTTTTGGGATTCAAAAGCTTGTAGGATGGCCTGGGCTAGTAGAGCAGAGGTCAACATATTTCTTGAGAGCATCCCATATTCCTAGAGTAAGGCAGGACAGGGATGTGAAACAGTTTCTGTGGGCTAAAAGGACACTGTGAAAGGCTTGAACAGACTTGTTGGGATCCTTCCCAATAAAGCTGTCCACTAGGGCAGGGAAGCCCCAGCCAAACAAGGCGGAGTAGGGGTACGACTCAAGCAGAGACTAAAGGGGAGTCACAGAGAACTGTGCAGTGTTAACAAGTCCCACTTGGAGGGCAGCATGGTTTCCAAAGGCTTCAGTGTGCCCGCAAGAAGCAGCAGCAGCAGGTGAACAAAGGCTATCACGTGGGGCATTTAACAGTCACGTGAGGACCAGCTAAGTGAAATTATATTATACCAGCTAAGTGAAAGGTTTTCCCCTTTTTCTTGTCTGACCTGGGAGGCATAGCCCTTGGGTCAGGCCTGTGTGAGGATAGAAGGGCAGCAGCATGGAATTGGATGTGAGATTAATGTTTTAATTTAAATCAAACTGGAATTCTTTTAATACCTGAAAAGGAGATGGTTCTGATACTTAGAAGTACCTGAGCTATAGTTTGGAGCTGAGGCCAGAGAACAGATGGAGCATAATGGAATGCAATGGTAGGAGAAGAATAAAACTATTTTAAGTTTAAACTCCATCGAGTTCAGGCTGTGTAGCAAACCAGGTACATAACCATAAAACAGTGCAGAAAGTGCTAAAGGCTAGGAAAGATTCTCATCTGATTGTTTTCTTGATACTCACATTTGTCTGGTTGAGCATAAATCTCTTAAGTGTCAAAAGCATACTTTCCCTTGTGTGGCCAGAAATATGTGTGTGCTACTTTATATTTCTGAGTCAAAAAAGGATGATGGGGCAGAATATAACGTGCTAAGCAACTGGAAAGCTATTTGAACATGGAACAAATTTTTTTAAGCAAGGCCTATCGTTTGACACTTCTTTTTGCCTCTCCTTTTGTCTTGACTATGCTACAAGAACCAAAGATAATGGCTACATATTGGAACAAATACCAAAATGCATTTACAAAGTCAGACCCAGCGAAGTATGAAGGATGAAAAAGCAGCATGGGAAGGCCAGTCATGGGGGTGGGGATGGGGATTTAGAGGAGAGGCATGCTGTGTACTGTGTGTCCCACCCTAAAGGGTTCTCTTGATTCCCAAGCCATTCAGGAGGCTGAGTGACTGTGAGAGATGACAGTCTGCAGCAGAGACTTCTCACCGGAGGGTGGAGGGTGGCTTGGAGGGGTCAGCTGCAGAGCTGCAAGCCAGGAGGCTGTTGGGCTTACTAGATCCAGAGACACACGTTTAATCTGAAAATGTTTCCTCAATATGAAAAGTACCACTTAGGTATAATTACTATTGCTTAAATTCATTTAATACAGTAATAACTCATTAAATTAACGATGGTAATAATAACAATAATAATATGGCTGCTAATTTTGAGCATTTACCATATGCCAGGCACTATGCTAAGCTTTTAAATGCATTACTTATGTTAATGAAAAGGAGTAGGATGTGCTATTATCCCCATTTATAAATAAGAAAACGGAGCCTTAAATAATGCATGCATGTTGTCTATGCTCATACTGTTAGTAAGTGGCAGAGCAGAACACTGATGCAGATTTGCTTCACTCTAAAACACAGGCTTTTAATTACAGGTAGAACCTTCTTTCCTTAAAATATACACACATACACGCACATACATATGTGTATATGCAAATATATGTGTATATATAAATTCCATCATAATTTGAAATAAAGAAAATGCAAATATTGAGATTTACACAAAGAGTTTGGTAATAATAGAAACTTTATACCATAGAGAAGACCAACCTTTCTTAATGACACGTTAGTTAACTCTATCTTCTTTCCTTTTCATCATTCACCAGTTAACATTGTAAATATGTAACTTATAGAATTTTAAAGTTCAATTAAATAAGAGAACTGCTGTTCCTGTGTTCATTTTTAACATATTTTTTTCTACTTCAAGCATAGTGTATTTTTCAAATTCACTTCCTAAAATGTGATTTTCTGTTTTTGAGTGACATCTTTTTAAATAATGAAAGCAGCATTTCCATTACCCCTTCCCAAATTTATACACTGCCTTGATCATAGTAACATATTTCAAAAATTAAACATTTTATAATTTATCTTTATATCTACCTATGTATAAATCTATCTGTTTGACAAACTAAGGATTTTAAGAAAATTACACTATAAATAAATAAATATAAATTTGCATTAACACAAAAATACATATTTGTATTACTATTTTGACATCCTAATAATAACAACCTGGACTTTCCTTTTCTCTATTGACAACTGAATGTGTTTTGATGACTGGGATGTTCAAAATATATCCTAGAAGATTCCAAAGAAAAAATTAACTTGTTTTTTGGTTGTGTAGGAAAGGAGCATTTCTAAGGTAGAAATGCTTTACTAAAGATGCTTTGGAATTTAGAATATACTGGTAAATAAGAGGATTTTAAGGGAAGTAAAACTTTCAACTCAGCATCCAGAGTGTGAGACCTTTCTTCTCCCCAGGCAGCTCTGTCAATTTTCAACGTTTAACTGGCCCATTAGAACAAGACCACCTTTTAAAATACAGGGCATGTACTTAAGAGAGGCAGAGTGCATCACTTGAGAGCATGTCTCGGGATATTGGTGTCCTTTTTAATCTGTGCTGCCTGACAAAACAGGCACAAAATTCAACTCAACACTTGGTTCACCACCATTAGCAGCTCCAGCCCTGCGTGGTACAAAGCACAAGAGGCATAAAGTAGGCGGTACTCGCTTTCACCGGACAGCACTTCATGCATTTTTCATGCTGTTTCTCTCCTATTCCATAAGATGTTGATGGACTCAAGTATGTCATGTATACAGAACTCATGATAAAATGGAGAGGCAGGCACTGTATGATTGAGGGAGCTGCAGAAATAGACGAGGCAGAAGTCTTAAAAATGCATCATCTAAATACAATTGAGCTTGAAAAGTAAAAGTGCTTTGGTAAAATGCTTTTTAATAGCACAAGGAGATTTATGCTATAAAAAGTATAAAAGGATTATTCATCCCAAACGGATTATTTATTTTAGAAATGAATATTTATAGAAAGCCTCTGAATTAGGCAGTAATCTTCGCCTTTGTTTAAACACAATTAACAATATGCAAAGTAAGGCAGTGCTTTTTAGAAAGTATATGAGCATAAGTACTACTGTTGGCAGTCATTTCACTATCTGCACAGTGTGTACATAAAATGAGGAATGACTAACCCGTTATGCTCTTAATTAATGAACACCTGTACTCAATGAAAGCCTGGCTGATTTTATGGATGCCTGAAGATCCAACTAGGCAATTAATGTTCAATTTAAAATTCACAAAACTAAAAAAGTAGCAGAAAAAATAACTTGTGATGGGCAAATCACAAAAGCAGAAAATTTGGGTTTTCTGTAGACGGATCTTTTCCAACATTTAGGCTATTTTGTCATTTATTTTCTTGGTTGCTTAATTTTTAGATGGAAAGAATCTGAGTATCTTTTGTATGGTTATTTGCACTTAATACACCAAATGGACAATTTGGGGCTTTCTTATCTCTCTCTCTGTTTTTCTCTCTTTCTTTCTTTCCTGCACTTTCTCCCTTTCTCCCTCCCCCCATCTCTCTTTCTTTCGAGAAAGGATCAACTATTTTAATAGATTATTTCAATTACTATAAGCTTTGTGTAATTAGCTAGAATTCAGAAATAACAGTTTTGGTCCAATTTTTAAATTATAATACAAAATGGACAGTTAATTTTTAGTCTTTTATATTCATATTGCTGTTATCTAGATATTAGTATGGGTATGAGTGTATAAAGGAAAGAAAAAGAATGCTCCTTTTTAATCTGTCAACAAGATATAGTGAAGACCAGGGCCAGACATTATCCTAGGTGCCAAAGAGAGAGCAGAGAACAAAAAAGGCAACATCCCTATTCTCTGTACATTTATATTTCAATGATTATTGAGATGAGATCTATGTTATCATTGAGCATAAACTTGCATTTTCCCCCCTCCCTATAGCTACTACCTGTTCTCCCCCACCATTTCTCTGTTGTTTTCAGACTGTTCTCACCAGCATTATTGATGTATGTTCTCTCCTAACTAAGTACTTGGTACTTTCTTAAAATACAATCTTATAGGATATAAAAGATAAATGTCACTATGACCTGATCCAAAATAATCAAAGATCCACTAAAAAAAAAAAACACTGTTCTTCTGCTTATTCCAGGTGATAGGAAAAGTATTTTAACTTTATTTTTTTTAACAAATCTGTTAATTTCCCTTATGTGTCATTAGAAACATTTTATCAGAGGTATTTCACCCTAAAGATTAGAAGAATGCTACGTTTTCTAAGTCAGGAAGTAGATGGTATTTCTTTTACATCTAGACTTCAAGAAGGCAGTAGCAGGTCAAGGAAGGCCTATATATTTGTCTTTGCAAAATTAATTCATTCTAGGATCTATGGGGAAGTACAAGACAAAAGAGTTCTAAGGAAGTACACTGTAATTAAAGGTAACTGTTAACAATGGAAAAAAAGGTGAGTCAATCTATTCTGAATTTTACAGAAATGCTACATTGAATGCGTATATAATTAGAAGAAGAAATTAACTGCTTCAGTTTCATGGTAACCTGAAGATGGATGTGAAGGTTGGGAGGAAAGTGAAGCATCTAGAAGCCTCTATTTGGGGTAATCAAGGAGCAAAAGGTCTGCAAACAAATAAAATATTTATTTTAAAGAAAATGATTTTATGGAATCAATCAGGAAATATGCGAAGGCAAGCAATAACATTTAATTCGTCTTGATTTCAAAGAGGTGAGAGTTATACCAAATTCAGAATTCTGACACTAAATTCTTACCTGCTTCATTTGTGCGGATCATTCGAGATGGGGTGCTTGGATCTCCAGTCCCAATCGGATTGGCGGCTACCACTCTAAATTCATATTCCACCCAGGGATTCAGGTCGACTGCCATGGCAGACTCCATGTCCCCTGTTATAATTTCTGGAACTGTAAAGAAGAGAGTTCATGTCATTAGGAAAACTGCTACAAATGGCAATCAAAGAGATCACATCTACCTAGAGAATCAGCAGCCTGATGCATAATTCCTTAAAACACATAGTCATGGCCTTACCTCTAGTGTCATTAGCAAAATGAAAATCAATCTTCAGGAATTAAGCACTTGCGTATGTCAAAGTTTGTTGAAGTTAATTAGAATTCTTTCTTCTCATCCTTATACATAACTTATTCTCTACACTAAAAATCATTTTGTCAACCCCTCAGCCCCAAACAAGAAGTCAAGCAATGCTATAATTTAAGTAGGTTTTTTTTTTTTTCTCTTCCCCAAGTTCTTGGGAAATTTCTTGAGCAGTTTACCTCTCCCAGCTCTGACATACATGCTAAGCCACTTGGCAGTTCTAAACTGAGACTAAGAATATACCTGTCTGATTTAAAATCTCTAATTTGTGGGACCTAGGAGAAAGCTCTGAATTCTCCTTGGAGTAACTTTTGCATTACAGTTAGACTTTATTACAAGCACCAAATCATCAAATACAATTTTCACGTAGTAAAATATTTTTTACATAGCAAATATCTTCTATTTGGGACTGCTTCTTTGGTTCACTCATCTGTGCTAAGAAATATTCTAGAAGAACATTTGCTCCAAGAATGAAATGGAGGAAAGTCGAGAGCCTCCCTCACGGTTCAAAATTCCTCTGGGTTGGTAAATTAGTTCTGGATTTCTGTTTAACCATGGGGGGTAGGAGTGGGACTCCTGATTTGATGACTTATTACAGTTTTACTATGGCATGGTGGAAATAAATTCATCTTAGATTTCTCATGAAAATCTCTCCCAAAATGTATCCGGATGTTACCAAATTGTATCAGCTTTGTGAAGGGTAAATGATCAGTGAATAAGCAGTGTGGATGCCTGACAATTCCCCAACATTGCAGAATTGATTTTTTTTTTTAAAGCAGTGAGATGAAGATCTGTAGAAAAGTTGTCTCCTCTTGCTGCACTGGCAACTGAGTCATATCCCAGCAGTCTAAGAGGTAGGGGCATAAAGGCCACTGTTCAGTCTAAAGTTTGATAAAATGCTGAGCTATGCCTTATCGAACAGAAAGGTTGGAAGAAGAGGTCAAGAGGCAGCCCCAGACACTCCGCCTTCCCTAGCTCCCAGCTTACACTGCATGAATACCATTTATCTTGGGTCCACCAGAACTTATCTCACTGTTTCATTTACTCTTTATGTTAGTCACCTTAAGGAACCATGGACATCCAGGTCATCCCTCATTCTCTGCATTCAAATCCCCATAAAATTCTGCACATTTTCTCTTCTGACCCAGCTTCTATACTTTCCTAATTCCTGAAATTCTTCCACTCTGACCTTTGAAATTCATGATCCATCATTACCAAAATCCCTTATATACTCAATCTCTTCTCTGAACATTTCTTCAACTTTTTGCTCTAACAGGAATATAAATCCCTTCTAAGGAAATTTTCCCCTGTAGCCCTCTCAAGTTGTGTCTCTTTTTTTTCCCCATAGAAGTCTCTAATGGATCTTTCTCAGAAGGATATAAGCATGCAGGTATTTTTCCCACCAAATCTCTTCATCTTCCCCCCACTTCCAGCCTTTACCAAGTTTGTTTATTTCCATATTTTTCTCTTATCTATTTATACTTATTTCCTTATCAGTGATATGCAGTGTCATGGTTTCAAATACAATTTATATAACAATAACTCCCTAATTTATATCTTTAACCTACACCTCTCTCCTAAACTCCAGATTCGTTTACCCATTTGCCTACTTGGCACCCCAATTTGGATATTTAATACAACACTTAACATAGCCCACCCTGAACTCCTGATCCCCTCCTATCTCAATCTCTTCCTTCAATTTACTGATGTCAACCTCATCCTTGAGTTGGTCAGGTCGAAAATATTCCAGAATCCAAAAGAGATTTCTCTGAGAATATCGGCAAATAAAGCCCATGAGGTAGAAACTTGCTTGGTTTTGTTTGACATTGCCTTAAATCCTCTTACCTGTTTTTACTGTTTGCCAGCCCAAGGAGAATGGGCTACGAGCCTGCAAGTTGTAGGAGGAGATGGGGCTGTGGTTGTCAGCGGCTGGACTCCAGGACAGTGTGGCTGTGCTTTCGGTGATTTCCTCAACTATCACGATCCCGGGTGGGCCTGGGGGACCTATATGCAAAAGGCAATGGATAAAGTTATCGTACAAACCATTATGAGAAGCTTTGAGAAACTGTATTTCCAATAAGGACCCAATCAAACTATGTAATCATCTTAATGCAATAAATACTTAGTAATGAAAACTGATGGCAAAGATCATGGTTTCCATGATATCAGGAACAAAAGTGATCCCATTCTTCCTAAAAATCTATAGGTTATGGGACTAATTTTCATGTTCAGAGAAGCTAAAATGTATAAACATGGTGATGTGTACTAACAAGTAGCTTAGATTCTAACAGGGGAGAAATGAAAGTTTCAGAAATAATGATAGTACAGACCAGAGAAGGACACATACCAGAAGTGAGGCATAGATAAAATTCTGTATGGAATTCAAAGGGAGATGTGATTGGATTCTTTTCTTTTTATATTTTTGTTTTTGGTGAGGGTGGGAGGGTGGTAAATCATAGAATGTTATTTACCTTTTGATCACAAAAGGATGGTTTAGAATAGTGATGTTCATTCTTTGGTGTACATGGGCTGCCAGTTTCAAGAAATAATATTGATCTCATTTGAAGAAAAACTATCTTTGTATTTTTATTCCTGAAGTAGTAATTTGTAATACCATTTAAAATATGCACAATAGATATTTTAGTGGCTAAAAAGCAATGCCAGTTTTCTTATTAGCATTCTTCTACAATGTGGATAATTCAAGTTACAAAAATGCTTTTATTTTGACTGAAACAAAAATTCCACCCTTAAGTATTGAAGTTATTATTATTTTTTGAATTGGTCCTTATGTAGCATGTTGCTCTTGGGGTTTGGTGATTAGGGGGTTTGAGCAGTAAAGGCTGAACTAGACTGTAAAAAGCTAAGATACGGTTGGGTGCTGAAGAGATGAAGTCTGTTAGTGAAGACCTCTCAGAAGAGAATTTCAACAATGAAGGGACTTTGAGATGGAGAAAGAATTTTTTAAAGCCATATAGGGGAAAATGACTTTTTTTAAGGATAAAAAAACAGTTTTATTAAGGTTGAGATGAACCAGCTATAATTAGCAGAAAACAAAGATTTATAATGTAAAGACTTCCATCAGCAAGGAGAGAGAAAGTTGGGATTGGGGAAAGACAGTAGAGGATAGTCTAGAGAGACTTGGCAGTTTTTCCTCTAAGAGAGAGAAATGAAGGAAAAAACATTGACTAGAGACTCAGAGAACTATTGAGACTGTAAGGGAGGAAGTTGAGAGAGCTCATTTCAGAAGGAATCCATTTTCTCACTACAGAAGAAAATAAAACCATTTACAAAGTGAGGATAATTGAGAATGGAAGTAGGGAATGGAGAAAATGGGGAAGCTTTGAAACAGGCACATTATGAAAGTGGAAGGATATAAAATAGAGTAAAACACAAAGATTCTGAAATAGAAATGGTGTTCAAGTTTGGTTGCATAGCATCATTTTGACGTGGAACTGACCAACTCAGCAAGGTTAAGATGGCCAAGGCCAGAGAAAGCAGTTAGTAGGGTTCATCCAGGTTTAAGGATTTGTAAATTTGGTATTGTTTATCACCAAAGATGCCAGTGGTACGGGTGACCATGGAATTAGGTGGGGTATGGAGTCAGGTGAAGCCAGAATGGTGCTGATAGACTAGAATAAAATACAGGAATCAAGTAAACTGGATTATAATGAGGGGAATATATAATAGTAGGAATTTGCGAGGGGAAATTTGCAGAATGTGTGATTGTACAGATGGAGTAGTTTTGAGCGAGAATTTGGTTTGTGTATATCTGAAATAGAGAATATGATTATTATTAGGGTTGACAAGGTATAGGACTTATGAAAGAGTATATTTGATGGGTCATTAATACCAGTGTTCAAGCTGCTGAAACAGTGGCTAAGGATGAGGTGAGAAAAGTAATGAAATTCAGGTGCTGAAGAAGATGTTTAACAAGTTGTTAGACTGTGTGGATGAGGTAGAGGACACTCTATAGTAAAGATAATACAACAGAATATTAACTATAATAATAGCACTCATAGCAATCCTCACTATACTATATTAAGATACTGTACTAAGCATTTTGCAACCATTGTCTTGTTCATTTATTTCTATGTCCCTGTGGGGTGGGCATAGATGAGGTAATAGGACCTCAAAGAGATTACTTAGTCAATATTTATTGAATACTTATCATATGCTAGGTGTTATGGATGCACTGATTTTAAATAAAATTCATTCTAGTGAGAAGATACTTGGCCAAGTCACTCTGCTGGTAATGGGCACTGCTGACATTTGAATTCAGATCTGATTGTAAAGCCTGATCTGTAGAAAGAAGCAAGAAACACGCAGAACCTTCTTCCTTTCACTGTTAATCTGGGAAGTGGTTTTCAAGTGAAGGAAGGAAAGAGAGAGAAGAAGCATGTGTTAGGGAAAGGCACATACAAATTATGTGATGGAGAAAGAGATGGTATTTGAAGGAAGCATTAAGAACTTTGTGATAGTCTGTATAGGATGGCAACTATTACTTCCTCCTTTTACTTTACATGCAAACTATACTTTCATTGAAAGGCAGGGTCTATTGTTTCACTCCCTTGAATCTGGACTGGTTTGTGACTGTTTGACCAATAGAAATGGTGGAGGTGACACTGCATGACTTGTGAGGTGAAGCTTCATCCTAGATCCCCAGGAATCCTTGTTATGGAAAAATCCAGCTGCCATGGTAGAAGCCCTATTAAACTGAGACTACCATGCTTGAGGAAGCCCAAGGTAGCCATTTGGAGAGGTCCATGGGAAGAGAGAACAATCCAGCTTGTCCCCAGCTGTGTCAGCCACCCCAGCCCAGGCACCAGATATGGAGTGTAGAAGCCTTTGGATGACTCCAGGCTAAGAAACCATCTGATGCATCTGTGTGAGAGAGCCCAAGTGAGAGCTGTCGAGCTGCACCCATCAACCACCAAAACCATGAGAGAAAATAACAGATTGATGTTCTAAGTCACTAAATTTTGGGACAACAATGGATAATTGGAACAGATTTTAAAGTAGTTTGTTATAAGAGCTGTTCATAGATGAGATTTGTAAGGAGGCTCCTCAAGTTACCATGAAAAAAGACTTGAAATTGAGCTTGTGTTCTAATAGGGATGATTGCCAACAAATTCACTTATTAAGTCCTTGTATATTGTCCCAGTGGTTCTGTTCCAGTCCAGCCATTCTATTTATTCACTTCAAAAAGCATTTATTAACAATTGTCTGTTTGCAAGGCCCCAGGAGACGCTATAGAAAATAACTATTTAACTGAAAATAATTTGCCTTTCTGAGTATTAAGTTCTATGAAAATGTTTAAATTAGTCTTTTTAAAGACATATTTCTTTTAATAATATGTAATAATGACTAATTTAAAGCAATCTTCAGCTTGAACAAATGGAATTTACAATGTAATTAATAAATCCCCCAATACTTCTCTCTATATGTGGCTATTTGCCCAAAAGTGGTCTTTGCAAAATAATCAGTGACTACAAAAAAGATTTATGTACCAGGATACTGATTATGGCTGTGTAATGATTTATAATTACAAAATATAGTACACAACTAATTGCCCAAAAATAATGTAATGTTTACATAAGAAATTCGTATGATGGAATATTACATAGCCATTAACTGCCTAATATTGAACACTAATTCCATGGGAAATGTTCACAATCTAATAAGTGAAAAAAAGTGGAATGCAAAATTGTATATAAATATATTGTATGAATTGTAATTTGCCAAATATGCAAAGGAAAAGAACAGAAAGAAATACATTAAAAGTACATCGTGGTTATTGCTTGGTGGTGAGGATATAGGTAATATATTATTCTTCATACTTGTTTGAGTTTTCTAATTCTGTACAATTAGCATGTATTATTTCTAAAATTATTTTAAAGAAGTTATTTTAAGGAATGCCTCCACATTGCATATATATGTGACATTCTAAGTATATTCTGTTCAACTGAACAAACATTTACTGAGTATCTAATATTTGTAAAGCCCTGTGCTCTGTAGTGGGAGGTGAGTGGGGACAGGGTTTATAGGACAAGAGATAGATTCAGCCTTATATGTGTTAAAATCTAATGACAGACTATATATATGATGACAGAGACAGATCTTTTATGAAAATCAAAAGCACAGCAGTAGTAATGGTATGCTCAAGTGCTTTGGAAATGCAATTTACATCTTATAGCATTTGTTATATTGGCTACAATTATTTTTCTATAATTTCCAATTATCTGAATATCTAACAGACCTTACACGGTACTTGGCATATATTATGTCCTCCATAAATATTTTTTGAAGAAAAGATGAAAGGAAGAAGGAAGGAAAGAAAGAGAAGAAGGAGTTATGTTTTGAGTTTTGAATGTTGTTACAACAAATAAAAAGTAAAAAAAAAATGTTTAAAAATGTGGTAATTATGATATAAAACAAAGATATGTATATATTTGAGTTCACTGTTTTTAATCAACTTTAGAGTGGGATGGCAATAAAAATGACAGAATAGTTCCATGAATGAAGAAGATAAAGCTTCCCCTACGATTTAATAAGGCTCAACATTATTAGAAACACAGTATCAAAGCCTATGGGGAGATAATTTCTCTAAATCCTTATAAATCTGAAATATTTCTTATGAATATGTTATTGCAAAGATTCTGAGCAATTAGTGGTGTGATTTACCTTCTATAATAAATTAAATATAATTTTTAACCATTATAAAAGTGGAAACAAGATTTAGGTTGTTATCTTAATATTGGTTTATCAATGCCCTATTTATGGAGAAAAGTATATGTTCAGACATTACTTACTGCATGTTAGCTAGAATTAGTTTCCTGTATATACAGTCAGGAGTAAATCACATAAATATTATATTAACATAGCTAAGACCTTTCTTTTTAAGTTCTGTTAATAATGGTCCTATATTTGTCATCTTTTGACATCTTTTTTTTTAAATCAGGGAGTAAAAGTTCTCCTAAAAGGCTTTTACAGCTAATCAACATAAGGCATCTTTGAAAATAGATTAATTAGGAACAAATGTCTCAGTGATGATAAATGTGTCACAGTAGTTATAATCTGAATGGTATACAGACGCCAGTCATTTAGTAGAAATCTCATTAAATTTTATATTTAGCTGTAATGATTCAGTGTCAGATGGGCATTAATCTCGAAAGTTTTTTTTTTCCAGGGACAGCACTACTGTATAGGGTCACTAAAGTAAATATTTAATTTGAAAATAGACCAGAAAATGAACACAATCTGCTCATTTCTTCATGGTCAGGGCTATTGAGCAAATGACTACACAAAGGCCCTGAGCAGAAGCCATATCCTCACGTATTCAATCCATCGTTAATCAAGGGCCCTCCAGGATTGCTATCAGAATGACTCATTCCATTGACCTAATGCTCAGCTGGAAAATTTTCTTCTGTTGAGAAGCCGTTGACTTTTAAAGCTGAAAAATGAATAAAATATATATCATCTTGTAACTTTTACAGATGTTATTGTTATGCTGGTAATATGAAACAAAGGTCTTCATACAATAGTTAAGAATTATTATTCACCGTCTTGGAATTTTTGAGTTCAATTGGAGTTATCTAGGTCAACCTTATCATTTTTGGATGAGGAAGCAGTACTAAGGACAGGAAAACCCCAACTCCGCCTCCTCAAAAGAGGCCTAAGAAAAGAGGTCAAAGAGCCCTTACGCTTTGGGCAGAAAAATACAAGAGTTAAGACAGCTTTGGCTTTAGTCTTGACAACCAGTGGAGGGATATTTCCTGTTCAAAGTAAATCAGATGACAAATTAATGTGGCAACAAATAGGAAGTTGTGTACTGACCTCTTATAAAATGACTGTCCATTCTCTTTCTAGACAACAACCAGAGGCGCCAGGCTTTAGGGTCCTGGTGTGTTACTGTCCAACCCCTCATGAGGAATAAGGCTTAAGGCATCCTCTTACTGCTGCACTGACTCACCACACCAAGCCAACAGTCCTGGCTTTCTATCACCTAGATAACATCACATTCTCTGCTGGATCCTGAGAACTACTGACTCAACAAAAATGACTACTGCTATATGTAAACTTTTTAATGTTATAAATATATCCAGTTTTTTCATTTTTATTTGATTTGGGGGGCTTTCCCACCATTTTGCTCACTTACAAGTTTTTGGTGAAAAATTAAACTTGCTGGGATGCAAAACATTAAAGAGGTCTTTGCTTTAAATCCATTAAAATGAAAATAAAAACCTTACACCAAATATGTTATTCTAAATAATTTCCATTTTTAAGCCTATAAATACTTTTTTTGGGCAGAAGCCTTCTACTTCCAACACATGCAGGAATATAGTGCTGGAAAAGGAAAGCAAGATGGCAATCATTGAAGGAAATAAAATCCTACACATGTCCTTCTAAAACCAGTTGAAGTGGAGGTTTAGCTACTATCTGGTAGGTTAGATTAATACAGAGAAAGACATTAAAAAATGCAGACCCCAAAGAGTATGTTTTACTTCAACCAAGTTCAATCACGTACAATGAACCATTCAGTATAAAGGAGCACTTTGTGTAGAGTCAATTTAAAGATGTATAAATAATGACAAAAACATTTCAATAAAGAGGTAATATTTAGTGAAGCTAAATAGGCTTCAAATTTCAAATTTCTGGTCAAGTTTAAATTCCTTGGAGAAGACTTCTCTGACTGCTCTACCTAGCTAAAATCACTCTATTATGTACATCCATAGTACCATGTATTAGTTGAAATCACAGTTGAAAGTTTCTATTTATTTGTGTGATTATTTTATTAGTAGATGATCTCCTCTTTGGAGTTCAGGTAGAGGAGGGCTAAAATTGTGCCTATAATGTGTTCACTATTGTATCCCTAATGCCAAGAATAGTGCTTGGCACATAGTGTATCAACAGAGATTTGTAATAAATAATTGAATGAATAATTTAAATTTACCTCACAGGCTATGTAGTTGTTGACTTAAGAGAGAGAATACAAAATTGGTTCACGTGATCATGGGGGTTGGCTAGCTCTTACTCTGTAGAGCAGCTGTAGGCCGAAAACTATGAAAAAGGTGACATTGAATCCTTAGTCTGAATTCCTCAGGGGAAGCTGGCTGGGTAGAAATTCCAACAAGAGACAGTGTTGAAGTTGAAGCAGAAATTCTTCCTCTGACCTCTTAAACCCTAAATTCTGGCTTTTAAGACCTCCAATTGATTGGATGAGGAGACTACCCACATTGCTGAGGGCAACTTCCTTTGTTGATTGTAGATACAATCAACTAATTATAGATGCAAATTCCATTTATAAAATACTCTTACAGTAATAAGTAAGCCAGTGCTTGAACAAACAACTGGATACAATAACTAGCCAAACTGACACTTGAAACTAACCATCACTTGCAACTGGAAGCATCTTAAGATACAAGGGATAACTGAGAACTCTCTTGGTTTATGAAGGGTTAAAACTGGAATGATTCCTTGATTGGTGCCAAGACTGGTTATATTACCATTAGTAACCTGAAAAGGGGCTCTCCAATTAGATCTAACTATTCCAAATAAATCTGTTTGAATTGAAAAATGTCAAGTCAACTGGGAAAAAGTGAAGGAACAGTTAGCAAGTCTGGAAGCAAACAGTCACATAGGTAAACACTAATGTAATGACCTTTACAAAATGATTTAAAAATTTACCTGCAGGAAAATGGAAAAATCACTTTTGAATAGAGAGTTGAGACATGCTGAAGATGTAATCAATGCAATTCTATAACCAAAATGTTCAACCAAGAAATGGAAAACGGAAAGAATTTTAGAGCAAATGAAAAACATTCCCCCTTTACAAACTCGTGATTAGGTATTCCATGTGCTTCTCATTTCTTCATGTTTTTTTATAAAACGTCTGAAAGAGGTGGAAAACTACCATACAAAGACAAAGTTTAACTATAGATACGAAGGATGAGGCTGAGAAAATACTGTGAAGCTTAGGTTCTCAGGCAGACCCTGTGACTTTCTAGCTTGGTGGCTTAGGGATTTAGTTTATATTTCTGGGATGCAAAAAATTCCTTAAGATACTGAACCTAGAGGGATTTGTTCCTGCTGGGTTTTTCAGTTTGAAAATTCAAAGGAAACAGT
The DNA here is from genome assembly GCF_015220235.1 of Choloepus didactylus. Taxonomy (NCBI): domain Eukaryota; kingdom Metazoa; phylum Chordata; class Mammalia; order Pilosa; family Megalonychidae; genus Choloepus; species Choloepus didactylus. Next base: position 115,811,283 of record NC_051312.1, on the reverse strand, counting down.
CTTTTCTGGGCTAGTAGTAAAGATGGAAAAGAGTGATATTTTAATCGTGGCCAAAGGGCCTAAATAACCAAATGTTCCAAAGGCTGAAAGATCCAAGGCATAAAGAGTGGAAAAGAAGATGATTTAAATTTGATCAAAGTGACAGGAAGATGCACAGGTGGAGAAAAGCAGGTTAAGGGAAGAGTCTGAGGATCATAAACACCGGGACAAATTTGGACTTCATCATATGGGTAATGGAGAGCCAGTAAATGCTTCTGGGCTGAAGGTGGGTGATGTTATATATTGTAAAGGAAGACTCAAAAGTAGGAATGAACCATTATTCCAAAGTTTCAAGCTTGGGCAAATTGGGAGAACACTGTTAGAATGTAGGGGAAGCCTGGAAGAGAATCTCAGAAGTTTTCTTTTCAATTTAATGCAATTCATTTCCAGTCAAATAAATTCCAATAATCGTGAAGTGCAGAAGTTGGAAGATGCTAGATTGTGGCCTGAAGAGAGTTGAAAAGGTCAGAAATAATTGTGAGCAATGCAATGGGGAATCAATAACAGATGAACAGTAATATTGCTGAAGAGCATTGACAGTCCATATGAAATGTAAAACATGAATTCGTAGGGGGCTGCTCCATTAGTTTCTTTAGCTACACTGTGTTTGCTCATGACTAGAAAGAGAGGTCATCAGAGTTTAAAAGTTGGCATGATGACACTGAGGGACTCACAGATGACTGTTAAGAATTGGATTAGGCATAGCTGGTGACCATACAGATGAAGTAGAGACCACGTGAAACCGAGGGGAAGCCTTGATAAATGTGGGGTGGCATCTATAGGAGTAGGTTAAGGACAGCTTCCGGGTCCTTAGCCTACTGCTATAGGGTCCCAGGTTTGAGGTCAATGTATACAAGGCATTGCTTTGAGGCCACAAGTTAGGCGCCTACAGCTGCCAAGAGGGCAAGTAATAAGGTGTTGGGTGCTTCACTGACTGATATATAAACTGATAGTACAAAAACTCCATTCTTGGACATAAAAAACCCTAGTGGGCATGTAAGACTGTTCTTTAGCTCTCCTACTTACTTTCCTTCCCCTAAACTACACATAGCTAGAATCCGTCAATCAACAATTCTTTGCTATTTGCATTTAGTTTTTAATATTTAGATGGACGTTCCTTGTGAGAATGAGTCTGTGTGTGTTCGCGCACGTGCTTGTATGTGTATGTGTGTTGCAAAGAAAGGGATGTGGAAGGTGGGAAGGAGTCATGAGAAAATTCTGAGGGATTTAATTAAAGATGAGAATACCAAGCTTCAAAGAACTGCTTTGTGGTTATAGCCTTGGGGAACTCCTCAAACCCTTCTCCACCACACCATTTCCAAACATATTTTCCTTCTATTCCAATATGTCTGCCTCTCTGCCTTACTGGCATGTTAGATGACATGGCAATATAGTTAATAATTTGCCTATGTTTATTGTCTATTCAATTGCTACTCCAAACTCTATAAATTTTCCCTATTTGTTTGATTTTCAAAAATTAATTACAACATTTGGGGAAAAGGATACAAATTCATTCACTTATACATTTAATCATTTGCTCAATAATACTTAGGAAATATCTACTATGTGCCAGATTCTGAGGATAAGGCAGTAAAGAAGATAAGGAAGGACACTGCCCTTGTGAGTTTCACATTCTAGAAGGAAGGGAATCATCAATGAACAAATGAATGAAATCATGTCAGATAGTAATAGGTGTAATATAGAGAATAAAATAGGGTGAAGGGTGGGGAACATGAGATAGGGAGCTGAGTGGTGATAAGATGGAACCACGTGAACAGTATGGGAAAGAGCTTTTCAGGAAAAAAAAATCAATGGCAAAAGCCCTGCAATGTTAATGAGTTTGTCATATTTAAGAAACAGAAAATTCTGGTGTAGTTGGAGCATAGCAAGGAAGAGCAGAGAGAAGGATGACAAAGTCAGAAAGGTCAGAAGGTACCATATAAAAGAGAGATATGAAGATAATGGTGTAGGGGGTTTGGATTTTATTCTGAGTGTGATGGGAAATCATTGGACAACATGCAATAAAAGTCAAAGGAAAGAATCTGTTGAAAACTATGGGTAAAAGTGTGATGAAAGTCTTCAGAGGCTGTAGGAAGGTTTGTGGAAAATCTATTTAAATCACTAAAAATGTATTCATTTTTTCTTTGCAACAAGGTTTTGCTGGCAAATGCAAATTGTGATAATTTAATAAATCACTTTTCCAATTTTTTTTTATTACAGTGTTGTTGCTTAGCAGATGTCAGTGTGATTTTAAAGATAGTCGTAGTCTCTGAGGATCCTTTGCATACCAGCTCCTTACAATCTTGTTTAGATATGATGATTCTTCTACTTGCACTGTAAAGCAAAAATAATAACACCACCACTTCTTGCCCATGCTGTTCTAATAAAACTGGAACTTAATGACATTTATCCTGTTAAGCATAATTTGTGAGCATTGCTTGCCATTAGAAGACTGAACTCTTTGAAGTTGGGTGGGGCGATGTGCTTGGTTCAGACCAGCTGTGAGGTAAAATTACTTGTGCCATTTTTGGCTGAAGCATTTAGTTGCCAGTGTCAGACTCTAAAGGCTATTTTCACCTGAAACACACAAATAAGTTGGGAAATACTGTTCTGTTTATGTGACTATATCACATATGAAAGTTTTAAACTATATGGAGACTTTTGAAATGATTGTTTTAAGAAACTTTATGTTCTGCTTTAGAAATACACAAACACTTCTCAGTCAGTTTTCACAAACTTCAGTTGAAGGGTAAATTAACCAACAATTCCAGGCAGTGAAGTAGGCATAAAAATTTAATGGAGTTTTACATGAGTTGAACTTATATACTTGTTACATATTCCAATATAAAAGTAATACTGTCCATCCATCGAAGGTGATCTTTCTGAAATGGAAAATAGATATTTGAGGCTCTAAAATGCAAAGTGGTAAGGATAATTAAAAATATTCAACTTGTTTATATACAAACTCAAACAACCCAGATGCCATCCTGAGATTAATTATTAAGCTAATACTACACAAATGCTAAGAACAGATGAGTTAAAGAAATCCTGTAGGAAAATACCACATGGGTTCTAAAATATGCAAGGTACCATGTTTCTGCACAGCTTTCTATAAATCCAATATTGGGTTTATTGCATATGACTTATAACACTTCTACAATGCAGATTAAGATCAAGGAAATAATGTATGTCTATATGGACTTACAAATTTTTTCAGTCAGACTAGTCATTTACGAATAATTTACAGATATTTCTATGACTTATTTTCGCAAGCACACCATGAAGTGAATTTGGAATTATTATTTTCAGCGGCACAGTAGGGCAACACATTTATGCAGCCATTTTCTTTAAGACAGTCACGCCTCTGATAATATTATGGACTAAAGGTTAAGTGGGGCACTTTGGTTGATATGTTTTTTTTCCCTGAAGTATAAATTTGCACTTCTCATTTATTTAGATTTTCTTCCTTGATTTTCCTTGATATCAATATCATTTTTGACAAGATATCTGTCTGGGGCTAGGGACATATTTCATGGTCAAGGAAAAGAACACAAGTTGACAAATAGGTATCTGGAGTCATTAATTTTGCATTTTAACTAACTGAACAAATCAGTAGTCCCCCGGGGACTTACAAAAGAATGAATATTACTTCCTAAGTGCTTAACTTAGAAATAGGCTTAGATATAATGGAGAAAGAATGGTCATAGCGGTTTCTTGATGGCTGCTAGCTTATACTCTGAGGATCTTTGTTATACAACTGTAGGAAGACATTTGCCATTATGCACTGTAACATTAAGGCTTAGCACAGATTGAAAGATGACTGCTGCCATACGGTGACAGTGAACTTGGTATAATCCTGACGCCACCACCTAACTCATTTGGAGAAATGGAGACAGTGGGCTCTTGCAGAAGCACTTAAATAGAGCAGTCCTGGAGGATGGATAATTTGTAACAGATGTTCCATATAATGGATGTATTACAGGGAGAGGGTCTGTAATACAGACTCTCTAGTTCAGTGGGGTATGATCGATGCTGCTTATTAGCTTGACTTAACATTCTGTGAGCTGAGGTTGCAAGACAAATACGTGATATTTGAATTACTGATGCAGAACAGGTGATAAAATCTCTTTGCAACACTGACTAGGTATTTCAAATGAAGTTTACTAATAACAGCCCTATTTCTTGATTTGGTATGAAGGAAATAATTATACGAACCAATAACCTCCTGAACAAAACATGTAATTCAAAGAGACTTGTTTTATACCATAATTTTCTGTGATTAATGAACACATGCATTGGCCAAATCAGAATGCTGACAAATGAGAATGCTGACACTTGGGTATAGATGATTAACTTGCGTGGTTTATAAAAAACATTCCTTTTGCTTGATATTTTATACCTTTGACCTAGAATGTTTAGCAATCTAAGGCATAATTCCACAGGAACTTGAAAATCCATTCATACAATTTTGTTTCAGTTTTTTATCTAGGTACTTCACAAGACTATTTTATTTCACAATTACTTCCAAATCCTTTAGTGCCTCTGACGGTATTCAGAAGGGCTTTCGTCTCTTTGTCTGTAATTTTTTATACTGTTTCATTGTCAGCCAAGCTGAAAGAGTGGCAGAGTCCTATGTAACCATTCATAGAATCCATATTTATGTTTTAATAATACTGAATACTGTGATTTAACTTAATTGGATAATATACATTTGGGTCTCATTACATGTGCTGGTGACCAAAAGATATGTAGATAGTGAAGCTTGTCACTGATATAAAAGTAGAAATTTAAGGACTGTGACCTCTATATTATAGTCTCTTCTACACATCTTATCTAGAATGAAATATAATTTGTATATTTAACGTTTTTTTTTTTTTTTTTTTTTGGTATATTTCACCCACAGGCAGTTCCCTTGCACGCTAAGATAGACTTTGCATTTTGCTCAAGAATGAAGTCATCACAGTGGAATCTTCAATGCATATAAATTCATTTTAACATAAGCAATATGCTTATGAGAATGGGTGCAGATTTCATTGGCTCAGTTAACTGAGTATACCAAGATGGCCCTGCTGCTGCTTCCCAGTTTATTATAATGACAGCCAACTGTCAGAGAATATAATTATGCCATGCCTATAATAAGTCAATTTGACTCTGAGGAAGGAGGGGCAGAAAAAATGCTCCCAGTCACTTTTAGAGTGTATCACCAAAGTGTGAATGAACAAGATGGACAAAACAATCAGAAGGCTATTTGATGTTTCAGTCAATGGATAATCACATAAGATCACTTGTGGGATAAATGTAGACCATTGTCTTGTCCACACATACAATGAAGTACCATTATTTAGCTGTGTAATCTTAAAGATTAAGGAAATCAAGATGCATCCTAGAGTTAGGAACATCAAAATAACAGTATCTACCACTTAGGAAAGGCACTCCACCATATGAAATCTCATTTAATTTTCTTATTAAGCTGCAAATTAGATACTGTTATCCCCATTTTACAAATAAGGAGACCAAGGCCAAGAGAGGTAAAATTACTTGCCCATGGTTATCCAGCTAGGGCATAAGTGAGGTTTAAATCCCAGCCTGGGTTATTCATATCATGCTACACTGTGTTCGTTGGGGAAAAAGAGTACTGTCACACATTAAAGAACCAGAGTCATTTTTAAATTGGGCTTTTGAGATTCAACTAACATTTACTGAGTACCAGCTATGAACTAGGCCCAGTCCCAAAGATTTTGCTTTTTCAAAGTCAGCATAAATACAGCAGATCTTTTCCCCACTAATTTTGTATACAAAATTTATTTTCTCATTCTAATATATAACCTTATAGCTGTCCCTTTTATATCCCATCATGTCAATGGCTACCCACTTCTCCTGTCTCCCCTTAGCTTTTGGGCACCTTGGCAATGATCCACAAATGTTCAAAGGAACAATCTACTGATAAACTCAATGAATAATAAAGACTGGGGATCCATGTATTCATGACTTGCCTATTTATACAGTATTATGTCAAATTAGATTCCCTCCATACATACAAAGTAATAATGTCTACACATTTTAGTTTTGAAAAATGAAAACAGAGACATAATTGAAACATTTTTACCAAGAGCAAGTCACTTACTCTTTTTTGGGCAAAATCAGACATCATCTGGTGGTGTGTTTTTTTCTTACTCTTTCACCTCAGTTGCTCTAACTCATTAGGGAGCTAATTGTCTTTGTAATTCCAAATTAAGGACCACTTAGTGAAAAGGAGACATTACCTTTGCCAGGTGTTACTGGGAGGACAAAATCCAATCTGCAGTAAAATGTGGCAAAAGTTTCTTCCAAACAATGTTAGTCCTTTGTTCACTCAGCAAGGATTTTGTATTATTCAGTGAAGAATCATTCAGAAGCCAGTCTACATGGGGTATTACATTCACAAAATCAAGAAAATAATTAAGAGTTGAGTATTTTGAAACATAGGTTGAAATAAAACAGCATTTTTGGGTAGAGACTAAAATGAACTTACCAATTTTCCATTGTTTTCCTTGGAGATATGACAGGTCATTGTGTTGACTTTAGCTGAACTTCTGTTTGGAGCTTGAGTTTGTGGTGACCACATTTTTAGGTTATCCCTGCCTGGCCATATGGTATTTATGTGCCCTACAAAACTCTATTCTCAGATTTTACGTGAAAACAAATTATAACTCCGCACTCAAAAGACACACTAAAACAGTCTAGGTGACAGCCACAGAAAACAGAATGCATTCAGGAAAACAAAAAGGTTAGGGTATAGAAGGGATTTGTTGGCTTAGGCTGTGTCTATACAAAGCATATGAAAAGTCAATCAGTAGGATTTTTTTTTCAAATAATTGAAACAAACAAATGAACAGACATAAAATGTACTCCCAATACTTTGCCTAAATAATACTAGTGAGTTTAAGAATGTCCTTCTTCGTACTAAACAGAGACCCTTTTTTAATGTCTCTTGGTATAATTTATCCATAGTACAAAGGAAACAATGAATTTCAAAGGGTAGAAAGAGGAGCAGCAGCAGCAATTGGAATGGTCAGAGCTTTTAAAAGCAATTGGGAGTTTTGTCCTTGCCCCATAATTGTGGCAATCGAAAGAAAGTTTAAAATGAGAGAGTAAGAGATCCTGGAGAAAGAGGTCTATTATATATCAGTGCTTAACATTGCTGGTAGTGGTTGGCCCAGAAGTGATTCACTTCTTGTTATCAAAATTTAAGTGGTCTGGATAAGAAGCCCATAAGATTTCCTGAGAAAACAGTCATTAGAATTTTTTCAATGACTAGTGAGGCATGGAGGTCAGAGGAAGTTCAGACTTTTCTGTACAGGTAGTGGTCATTTAGTCCAAGATCAGATAGAACGGAGTGACCAAGAGTGTTATGAATCTCTTGGCCATGTGGTCAAAGATAAGGTACTTCAGAAGACCAGAAAATGTGAAACCTATTCTTAGAGGTAGGTGGGAGTTAAATAGTGCTATATTTGGGAGCTGATGCAAAGGATCTTCTCTTTTCTTTCTTGGGTTAGTGAATGACTATTTGTAATTTAAGATCCAGCCCATTCATCAACTTCTTGATAAAAGTTCTCTGATTCCAAGGCAGAGTTTGTCATCCCATACTCTGGTTTCTTACAGCCAGACTTCCTTCCTTTTATCCTTCCTTCCTCCATTCCTCCCTTCCTCCCCCACTTCCTCTCTTACCTCTACAAATATTTATTAATATCTGTCAGGAACTAAGTAGATCCAGGAGATACAATTATGAATAAAATGGGGAAAAAGTCTGGCAATTTGCAATAGAAAGAAGTATAGTAATTCCAAACACTAACTTTGAAGTTTGATTGGACTCTACTCACAATTCTTCCCTTATTAATGTGATATTCAATAAGTTCTTGAACATCTCTCTTAGTTTCCTTATCTGCAAATTGGAACTAAGAATAGTACCCCTCTCTTATGCTTGTTACATGATATGCTAAATGGAGAAAGTGAAATAATTCATATGGAGCGTTTAGCACAGTGGTTGGCATAAATGGGTAATACATGCTAGATACTTTAATTATTATTTATGGAGCTTACCGTCAGAGAGCAAAATGGGCTATTCATATATCTGTAACAACACTCATCAACTTATACTATAAGAAGTCTTCCTTCATTGTAAGAAGTGTCCCCAAGAAGTGTTGAGGAAATAGGTCGGTCATGGGTAGCTAGTTCTTTGCACTGCGACTGGCACATATCATGTGCTCTATAAATGTTTGATGATTAAGTGTTAATGATTAAATGAAGGGCCAGAGAGGTTAAAATTAAGAAACCTGCCTAAAGTCACATAATTAGGCAGAGTTTGTGGGGATAAGAATGTGGGTTTCTGACTTCAAAGCCCATGCTTTTTATATATTATTGCTTGCCTCTCCTCAATCTACTGTAATTTAGTTATTACTATACCCATCATTGCACTGAACTTGCCCTTGTCAAGGTTATCTCTTATTTCCAAATTGTTCAATCCAATGGTATTCAGTATATTGGTTCTTATTCTATTTGCATTTAATATTGTGGACCACTTTTTCCTTTGAGATTTTCTTCATTTTTTCTATAACCTGGTTTACTTGTTTTCCTCTTAGTTGCTCTCTTTCTAGCAACTACTTCCCCATCACCTTTGCAGATCCCTCCTCCTCTTCAATATTAGTGTTTTCCCGGGGTTCCATTCTGAGCCCTCTTCTTTTCTCTTTCTTCACACTCTACCACTGTAATTTTATTCCTACCTGACTTTATTATGCTGATAATGTTCAAATCTACATCTCAACTCCTAAGTTTCTGTCCTGAGCTCCATGGCCACAAATCTCTCTGTTTACTGGATATTCCTCTTTGAAGAGCCTTACCTCAAGTCCTGTTCTTTCATTCCCAATCCACTGCTCTTCCAATCTTTCTGGTTATTTGAAAAGCATGATCATTCTTCACTAGGGTAACCACATAATTTATCATCTCAGGTGGACAATTTTGAGACTCAAAGGAGCCTTATTGTTAATTACTCTGGCACACCAAGTATAACTTGGTACTGTCTTGATTTAACAGAATGTATGTTCTCCCTCTCATTTACAACTCAATTAAGCACTATGAGTGGCATTCATCCCTATCTCCTCTTGCTTCTTTTTCATAGCCAGTGGCCCACTGAATCCTGGAGATTCTGTCTTCTTCCTATCTCTTGTATCTGTACACACCTTTCCAGCTTGTTATCATTGCCTTATTTCAGCCTCTTCTTATTTCTTATCAGAATTATAGCTATGGCCTCCTATTTGCTCTACTAGCAAGCCACTAGTTTCCCTCTCCTCTAAAACATTCTCTGCACTTCCCAGATTGACCTTCCTAAAGTGCCTATCTGATCATATGACTTTCTTGCTTTGGTCCTTTGATGGAACTCCTTAAGTTTCAGGATAAATGTCAAACTGCTTCTCATGACAGTAGAGGGCACTTACGTACCATATCTCCCTTCTCCCTCTTGTGCTGTAGCACTATCCTGGCATGCAGTAAGCAGTCAATAAGCAATGAATGAAATTGGCATTTAAAATATAACCCAACAAACCATGAACTTACCTCAACAAGTTTACATTAGTATGAATTGATAGTATGTACCGTTATTTTTATGTAAGAAAAATGGGCTAAATCTGAGGAACAAAATACATAATGAAACGTGATCGCCCTACAATTTTCTGACTCAAAAATATGAGTGATATAAAACCCAGTTGATTAGAGTTTTTCTCAAAATGGAAGACTGAAATGAGAATACTTTTTTTGTTTCAAAATAGCAAGATGCTTCCTCAGAAAACCAGATCAAGTCTAAGGCCAGCTGAATGAAATGTCAGAGGTTAGAAGAGAGCTTGGCCCCTATCAGGCACTAGATATTTATTGAATGAATGAAATACAAGATACTATGTTTCCATCAATTTGTTATCTGTATTCAATGGCAATTCATTCATTTGCTTATTTTTTCTTAGCAGCTATATACATGCTGACTTCTACAATCACTGTGGTCAAATCAGGTTATTTCAGTCAACTCTCATTTAAATTATCTCAACTAAATGTGGTGCAGATAATCCGAAACCCATGACTGACAAAAATGTTACTTTTTTGTCAGTTTTTAAAGTGTTCTACAGATTAGCAAGCATCTATACAAAAAGTATAATAAAAAATACTCTCAACCATTTTTCAGTGTCCAAAAGAAATTTTATAGAAGTTCATAACGCTAGATAGTATAGGAAAAGCTTAAGCTAGGAAAATGAGTGATTAGTATAAACTATTAATCATCCCCAAACAGTGATACTGGTGATCTGAAATTTCTACAGTGATGCGGGGTATTCCAATGAAAAGTGCATAAATGAAATTAGATTTTCTAAAAGAGGGAGGACATTTTATATCTCTATTTTAAAGTTATTTTTCAATTGTAAAAGCAAAGGTATTATCTGAATAACTTCTTTTCTGCATAAAATGTGATTTATTTGAAAATGTGTTTACTATCTATTTTAACTAACATTAAAATTACATTGAAAAGATTTGTCGTTTTCCTTTGGTCTCTAAATATTAGTGTATTGACAAACTGGCTTTTGCTTCTTATTACTGTTGGCTTTTTTTCCCTTTTCACTGGACACTCTTTTGAGTCCAAGTCATCATTCTACTATATGAAGGCTCATGCAATCTCCAAGCACAATAAACTTATTGCATTTCAGGCCATAGGTGGGAAAGATACTTGTGTTAAACACTTGTGCATTTTAATCCTTGAAAACTTCCAGAAGTAAACAAATGCTAAAAATGCAGACATATTTCAGAACTGACACTATTCATAAGCATAGTGGTATTAGAGATCTGGAAAATGCACACAATATTGCTTTAACTCTTTAAAAATCAATTAACAATGTATTAGAAATACTTGCAAGGTATTACTGAGCTTGAATCTCCCTTGTATTCGGGACAGCAGTGGTATCTGTATCCTTCCAAGGGCAAAAGGCAGAAAGTTCTCAAACTTCCTTCTCTTGCTAGAGAGAATCACTAAAACTTAGAGTATGGAGAGAATTTGTAGAGTATTTAACAAAGGTTCCCAAATTGGCTTCCATCCTGGTAGTAATTGGTATCTTTAGGTGGTTTTCAACTATTTGAAAAAATCAGATAACAATTAACTAAAATGTCTCTGTTGTTGGGTAGAGTTCAATCCTGTACTTGGGTAACACCAGCTACCTCATGATGACAGGAGGCTTTGGTCATATTCTATTAAAATAGAAATATGAATTAATGATTACTTTAACACAATAAACAAAATCTTTCAAAACATACGGCTCATGGAGTAAAATAAAAGTTGATGGAGGCTCTAATACTCTACAGATGAGAAAACTTAGATCTAGCTTATCTTGTTGTATTTGATCCCTCCCCTTTGCCAAAGTCTTTTTGTTTCTGCAGATTAATACATGATTTAATAGTTATGCTCGCCAGGCTTCATGAGTGTGTGACCTCTGCAGTAACACAGGTCTCCAAGATTAGAAAGGTCCTGGGCTTGGATTAATGCTCTATTGTATTTGTCTTGAAATTCCTAATTTTTGCACAAGGGATAGGGGCTCTGCATTTTCATTTTGCAATGGGTTCCACAATTATGCAATCGGTCTTGAAGCAATGCTTACGTTTTCTCTTAATCTTTTATTATTTCCTCTACAAGATTTAAAGTTACCCAAGGGAACTTTCTTCTTTGATTTTCCTCACCTCACTTCTGAAGGTACTTCTCACCATAGTGGATTAGTGGATATAGAGCATCATAGAGGCTGAGACTTTAACTTAATCTTTCCATTCCAAGGGCTGAGCTCAGTGTCTGATACAGAGCAGGTAACGAATGAACAGATGAGCGAATAAATGAATAGCAAATTATCAACAAATACTTGATGACTAAGGGGATTGGGAGAGATTAAAGGCAAAAACTTAAAGTAAAAGAATCTTGCTTAGAAAGAACAAATGAATTGAACTGACTGAAAAAAGCAATTGATTAAAGCAAATTAGATTGAAAGAAGGGCCAAACTCAAGGAATAAGCAATGGGTGGGAGTGGCAGCTAGGTGTCTCTCAACCAGTTGCATCTTGAGGCGCTCTTTTCAAATTCAATTTAATACACATTGGATTTATGTTGTAAGTCCTAGTTCAGAAAGTGAAAATTCTTGTCCAAGTTTGGGGACAGGAAGGCATAAAGGCCATGCATTAAGAAGGAACCAAGAAATTATTGATTCTTCCAGGACTATCCCAAGAGTTTCCTGATAACTTTTGCACTAAGAAGCAGAACAATGAGAATAAGAAATTGTGCGAAAAAGTAAACTTTTTACTGCTCTGCCTTTGGGCAGATAGATGGAGATCAGTCCTGCTCCCAGTTACCCTTGCTTAGCTAAGCACATTTTATTCTTCAAACAATGATAGTTTTCTACCTTCGAACTGTTTTGAGAAACATATTTCTGACATTAAGTTCTACAAAATAAAATAACAAAACACCAATACTTCTTTCTCTGGCGTCATTTTTTATAGTTTGCTCACTTTCACACTGCTTGGGAGTTCTTTAAAAACTGTGTATTCCCCTCAGTGAGGTTCTCTCTTAATGGTCTATCTGTCTTTCCCAGGACAGTATTATACAGTTCTATCCATCTTTAAAGAGGTTCTCTATAGCATTGTCTAGCCTTACTTTCTCTATCATTGCTATATCACACTTGAAATAAGTGGCTAAAATTGTGCACAGATGTCCAGGGTTTGGCTTTAATTTCCTTTTATATCCCAGCAAAATAATTTATTTTAACATATTCATTACTTGTATTATGATTCTCCAAATTATGCATAGTGCTGTTATAATGCTGGTTCACTGAATATTAAATATCCAAGAGCAAGTGATTTTATGCTTCAGATGATTATTTATGGGAAAATTCAATTTTTGGAAGATGATAATGGTGGGCTAAAAGTGAACAATGGCATTGACATTCACAGGCAAAATAAAGCAACAATGGAAAGAAGCATTTTTTGGGGGGAAATATATATCTTAAAATAGTGAATGGGGGAAGTGGCAAGGATTATTATTATTAGTCAAGAACAGTCAGATTCCAAATAGGCAATAGTCAGGTCATGGGGCCACAAACCTGGGTTCCAATTTAGTGTCTTTGTGGGGCAGGTGAAGAAATGCAGGATTTAGTGAGATGCCACAATGATTTTATAGCTTGCCTTTAATGAAAAAGAAGATGATGAAAAAGTAGCTTCCCTTACTCTTGGAGAACACTGTTTTTTCCCTTAAATCTCCACTGAAATAGAATCACACAAGTATAAGAACATATTCTTTCCCACCCAAGTATGTTCCTTATGCTGAAAGTGAACTGCTCAGACAATAATGTGGATGGTGAAATCATCTTTATTGCTCTCATTTTTAAGTGGCACACATTTGAATAACTGTTTTAAGGATTCTGCTGCTGGAATTATAGCCTTCATTATAAAAGTTCAATCTAGAATGCTTTACTTTGGTACTATGACCCTTACAATCAGAATTCCCTGAGTTTAAAAACCAATGAATGAAGTGGGAGAAAAGAGACTGATAGAGTACAACTAACTTGAATTTCACTTTAAAAGCCAACCTTAAAAACAGCTATCTTCCAGAATCCAAGTCACTTCCTTCATCAGGAGCTGTTAACTTGGAAAAAATATACGTATAAAAAATAAGAACCTGAATCTGTAGTCCACTAGCCAATCTTTTTAAGACTATCCAGGCAGAAAAGTCAAGTTATCTTTGCTAATTTTAGAAAAGTAATGCAAATACATAACAGAAAATTGGTGACTTGATCAAGCTCACTTCAAATGAAAGCTTGAGCTGAATGTTACATGAATATTCAGACAATAGCAACCTGTTTGAAATTGCTATTGAGTATAATTCCAAAATTTATGCATTCTATCATCTCCTAGGCATAAAGCCAAAGGCTAAAAGAGCAGAACATGAAATAGCTGAACCTGAATTATGTTCTAAAGCCTGTTGGGTTTAATTTTACTTACAAAGCAGAATGTTAGTTTGCTACTTAAACTTGCCCCTTACAGCCCTGTAAAAATACCTAGTTTCTTGTTATCAGCCTCTAAATTGTGTTATTCATTTGGAAAGCTTCAATTTTAGGAGCATCATTCTAAATTTCCTAGGCAAGTGCTACACAGTAAATATGCATAATCTAAAATAGACCAGAGCAAGAGAAGAAAGCAATTTTCTATAAATTTGACTGCAGAGTGGGGTTTGCATTTCCATGAGCCTTGTAACTTTGGAAGGCACACAGGAAAATTTTTAGCCAAACAGAGTATTATGAGAGGATGAGTACTTTAAAACGTTGATGCTTTATGATAGGGTAATACAGATACACATTCCTGACACAAATTTGGGGAAAAGTTCAAATATCCTGAACAGAAACAAACACACACAAAAATGAACAAGCTGTCACTCACCCAGACACCCCTCTTCTTTTTTTTAAACAATATTTTAATTGGACTAACGATGGATGCACTACCAGAAATCAATAAACCTTTGGTGATATACACAACCCAAACAAAGAGGTGATGAAGCTCAGTATACGCCTCCTGCTTTAGATTTTTATAATATTAATAAACTCTTAAAAATTAGAATGGATGGGAAACACTCCGCATGGATCAAAGACCAGTTAATCTATAGTATGAATTCTTGCTATGGGCTGTAAAACGTCTCTTTGCAGAGAATGCACAAGGGGTCCTCACCCAATACTTAACAGCACTCAATATATAATTGTTTAAGATTAAGAAAAAGAGAAGGCGCTAGGCGGGATTCTGGTAATGTTCTAGTAGTTGGTGCCTTGGATGGTATTGCATGGTATGTACATTTGGTGATTACTCATTGAGTTGGACACCTGGACACTTATGATTTGTGAAATTTTCTACATGTACTTTGTATTTCAATAAAGAGCTAAAAGAAAAGAAATAGAAAGAAAATGCATGCTAGCATCTGCATTTCCCAAACAGGGGAATCCTATGCTAAAGGAAATGGGTGCTCTAGGCATTTAATTCAAATAAAATGTAGCTTCACAGGGTTGCAGAATTTGGCAGTGTGGCTCATAGTTAGAAACCACTTAACTGTCGTTTCAGCACAAAGGCTGTGTGTTGACATTTTCAGACTTCAAAAAATTCCTGTCATTTAACAGTTACAAATGTCACCATCTTAGGCATGCAGTTTTCCTGTTTTTGGAAGAAGAATTTTGAAGTTAGCGGAGGTAATAGTATGCCTGGGGTTTCCACTAGTTTTGCATTTGAAAAACACAGATACACAAAACAAATTTTACCTCTGTAGTTGAAGTGTATTGGTGGCTCAACTCTTTTAAGATTTCTTTGGCATTAAATTTGTTAAACATTTAGTGACCACTTATTACTAAAGGTGTTTTGGATCCTGAAATTGGATATGTAGGTTTTGTCTGTTACTAAGGAGCAGTTTTCCATGTAGTTTTTTCAAAGGCAAAAGGTTAGGCAAAAATGACATATATTGTGAAATTGAGAGTAAGATGCACAGTACTGATGTGCTCAAAGTCCATGCATTTAAATTCCCTTGTATGATAATTTATGGTGATCATGTCTTCAGACTGCACTATTAGCATACTCACCCCTAACAAGAAGTTCTGCCTCATCTGACACACTGTCTGCTGTGGTCTGTACCCTGCAGCCATATCTCCCAGCATGCATCAGAAGGATGTTCCTGATCATTAAATCTGCAGAGGATGCTTGCTGAAAGAGGGATGAAGTGCCAGTTTAAAATGCTGCAAATCTGCCTAGTTCAAGGAGGTTTAAGGGGAACTTTGCATATTCAGTCAAAGGGACAATTTTTGGCCTTACAATTTATATGACAACATTTCAGAAATCAAACATGCCCTCTTTTAAGGAACACATGGAAGTTAGGCTTTCAACAATGGCTGATAAAGGGCTTGACCATTTAATATTGCATATAATGATCAGCAGCTAAGATAGTTAAGAAAATTTAAATATGCACACACAAATTCATATCTTTAAAAATATAGGAAAAATAATCAGTGAGCAAAAATAACTGCTTTGCCATTCAGAGAGAGACCTGTTTTTGTGGCAAGAAAATAGTTTTGAAAGGAATCACTACTTGTGGGAAATTAATTATGAGAAGATAGCTTTCAAAAGATTATTTCATTTTGCTTTATTAAATGGATCCTTTTGTAAGTACACTGTGCGCAAGAGAATGAGACAGTGCTTGGGTGAAAGACTGCTGGTCCCACAGCCATATGTTGTTACTTAACAAAGATTTGTTCCTCCTATAACCACAAACATCAGGGAGGAGGGTCAGCCGAGTTTTTATTAATCAATGCAGTTACAAAACACAAAGGAGGTTCAAAACACCTGATTCTTGTTGAACAAGATGTTTAGAACATAGCTGAAGAATAACTGCAGTTAAGAAGATCAATCAGTACCAGGGAGAATATCTTTTAGATTTATCAGTTCATGGGATCAGTGATGATCCAACACTTAGAATGACTGGTATAAACCTTTCATTACTTAATCTCATCTTTCATTTACTCTAGCAGGAAAGATAGATTTCCTTTATTATGTATATTTGAACTTCTGGTATGCACAACTCACGAGGTATTTCATTTTTCAGAAAATGACATAGCAATACTCCAAAATTCCCTTCAGTTTCTTGCAATCAAAGAACAATTGACTGGAATGAGCAGATGCATGCAGCTTGAAATGAGAGATTCAAAGAACTCAAAACATCTCTCCAACAATAGCTGAGCATGTATGTTTCATGCAAGCCATAGGGAAGCACCCCAGATGAGAGGACTTTTATTTTTTAATGGAATGAAAGTGAATTATTTTTTTTCATGTGTTTATTCTTAGAGGGCAGTATCCTGATGATTAAATAGTCTAGCTGTTTGCCTTTACTCTGAAACAGACCCAATGGATTACATGAAAATCACATAAGTGGGACTAATTTTTAAAAATCATTTGAATTCATGTTTTTCCCTTAGCACTCACAGAAAGGGTGTGAAGAAATTCATTGAGGTTTTAATCTCTCAAACGATGTGTGCTCATTCAATGAATTACCTAACTATGTACTATTTTTTTTAGACTATCTTTTCCCCAAGTATTTCATTTGTTCGGTTTCCTTCCTTTTAGTCTTATCATAGGGATTTCTAAGGGTTTTGAAGTTTTCTCAAATGAAATAATTGTTAAGACAGGATCTGGTTTGGTGATTGAGAAGGAAATGCTTTGTGGTGAGAATGCATTAAAATGTCATGATTATTTTACAGAATATGATATTTGTCCAGTAAATGTCCTACATTGCTAATTTCCTTTGGATAAACTGTTAGTTTTAAACTCTAATAAAATTCACTTTCTCATCTCCACCAGAATAAGTGCTTACTTCTTTCAAATCTGCAAAGGAAACTTTAAAACTCTTGGATATATTTTTGGGAGAAAAAGTTATACTTTCATTTCAAATCAACAGAGTTTAAAACTGCATAAATGAGCTTCAATACCCACTTTATGTAGTGTGGGCCCATGTTAAATGTGAAATACTCCTTTTTTCCACTGGATTTCTTAGCAGCTCTCTTAATGGGGTATACCGTTAAATTAATCAGGAATCAATGTGTCTAGGCCCCAGAAAATCAAGGAGGAGTTAATTATTTCTAGAAATAACACTGTCTGAAAAGCCGTGCTTGGTGTTCTGTGTTTGTTTTGTGTTTATCTGCTTTTTTTTTTTTTTTTGTTAATACCACAAACCATGTTGTGGTATTTTAATAGTAAAAAAAAGTATGGATTAAAAGTCATTTTATAGGCTTGCATTCTTGAAAAATTATTTTTTAAATTCATATTCCTGTGATTAAATAATTGAGGATTTCATTTTCCATACATTTTTCCTCCCAGATAATTTACTTCTTTTTGCTCTGGACAAAAATCCCAAAACCTTTGTCCTTTTGGGGAATTACAGCAAAACAAAATCTTAATGGGATGAAGAAGAGACTTCGTTAGAGTCACATAAAAGTCCAAGGAATTCAGGAGGGTTAGGTATAGTTTATTGTTCCCATGTTGTCTGTCTTTATTTCCTGCAATTAATAATGTGTAGTGCTCTACAAACTGGCGAAGACTCCACCAATGTCTATCAGAGCAAAAAAACTATAATCTAGATATTGCATATTTATGGGTACCAGAATATTCAAGGAGTTGAAATCATCTCATTTTGAGCCCATCCTTTCCCTTTTGGATTACATCTACATTGCATTTTTAAAATTCTAAACAAGGAAGACTAAAAGTAAAACGATTGGATCATGAACACTAAACCTAAATTACCTTTTCAGTAGATTTACTGGTCTTTCAAGAGAAGTAATAAGAAGAATTCACGTGGGAGTCCATTATACTTAAGCTCAGACCACAGTCTGCAATCCCTGAGAGAGAACCTCCACAATGTGTGCATGTTTAATGAAATGGTTACTTACAGCAGATGCTTGTTTTCTTAAGCTTAAACCTCATTTTCACTTTTCCTCTCTTAGGAGTTATTCTCTCCTTTCTTGTTTTCTTTGACAGTTGCTTTATTTTCTGCATTTTCTTTGCTATTTTCTTTGCCTTTTTTGAACAGATCATGCTACTCTGGCTTCCAATGGACATCCTCCAAACCAGTCTTAACTCAAGGCCCTGACACCTGGAACAGTGCATGTTTCACAATGGGAGCTCAACAACTATTTTTTGAATGATGAATGAATGAAAGAATGAATGAATGAAGGCTCTTTAAGAAAGGGGCCATGTGTTTACTCTCTGGGAGGACAGCAGCATGGCCATGTCATTTACATTTTTGGTCACGTACTTTCATTACAGCATTTGCTAGATTATTGTGTCATCTATTCATGACTGAAATAAAACAGGAAAATATTATCTTTCCACCCAAGTCAGTCCTCTACTAGCTTTCACTTTGACTAAGGATTCTGCTCATCCTCCACAAATCTGCCAGTTATATTCCTAAAATGGAAGCTCATTTAACTTTGCTGCTCAGAAGCATCTGCCAGCCCCTGTTGCCTTTAGGATAAAGTCTAAACTCCTTATTTCAACACAGAAGGCACTTCACAGCATGATCCCCCATCCTGTGACCGAATTCTGTGCTTCTACAACACTAACCTCACATTTTCCCATACACAGGAATACTTCCCATAACTCTGCCTGTCTGCACAGCTCTGTTTTTCTATTGAGGGTTTTCTTTCTCCTTTCTTTGCCTGGAAAGCTACTTTTAGACACTACTCAAATGCCATCTCTCTGGTTAAGCTTTTCTGGACTTTGTAGGCTCCATTAGCTCTGCCACTGTCTATGCTCCAATGGCACTTGGCTCTCATCTCTGAACTAGCACTTGCCATTTTTGGTCTCCTTTGAGGTCCACTATGGGCCTTTCCCAGAGGTGAGGTAGGTACTGGTGCAGTGCGTGGTCATTATGTGAACTAATGAACGCATGAATGGCTTGCTCCCTTCCTTAGTTATGGCTGACAGTATTCCCCTTTTTCTCTCTCAAAGAAATTTGGATGGGACATAGGAAAAAACTACTGAAGAAGACAGTGGAAAAGAGTGCTTAAAGAGTACACAGAGGTTATAGAATGACATAGAATTGTGTGAATTGCTGCTTTACCACTCATTAGATCTTGAACTTGGGAAAATGACTTAGTCACTCAGAGCTTCTCTTAGAGCTTCAAGGGGAGAATGCAATTAAAGTCCATAGCAGTGTGTCTGGCACATAGTGTTTGATAAATATTATGTTTAAAGTGCACCATAATTGCACTCTTAGCCAAAAGGAATGTTTCTTTAATTGGCATTCATCCCCTTAACAAACTGGATATCAAAGTTTTCCATAGCAATAGTAAATTTTTAATAAGTATCTAACTTTTTTTTTTTAAATATGCCTCTTGCTATTTTTAAAAATGTGACACTATAGCTAAGTATAAAATCATAGGAACAGGAATGAGAACATCTAAATTCTAGCTCTAGTGTAGCACTTTCCTGGCCCTGGAACTCTAAGAAAGTACAGGCTCTGAACTCATGAGTGTCTAGTCTAAGACAGCTCAAGGGATGAAACAGGGAGGGCATGTGGAGCAGTTTTCCTCATACCTGCATCTGGGCTTGCATGTGATGTAAATGAGAGAAATGGGTCCATTATCTCATAGCACCATATCCAGGCTGAGTCCAGATATTTTTTCTTTTTCTCTGTGCTTTCATTTAGTTTGAGCAATCATTCCATGAGCATGATGTCATTGTTTATATTTTTAATAGTAGCTCTCAAACCAGCTCTTTATATCTTCTTTGTTGTGTCCTCTCTGTCTCTCACTCTGACTGATCTGACATGCCACTGCTAGACTGTTCCTTCTTAAAAACGGATTTTTATTTACCATTGTGAAAATCTTGACAGTCCAACTTCTTTATCTTGCATTTAAGGTTGGATTTAGTCTACCTTTTTAATTTTTTTAACCATTTAAAAATGTACACTTGAGTGATATTAAGTATATTCACAATGTTATTTAACCACTACTACTAGTTGCAGAAGTTTTTCATCATTCCAAACAGAAACTTTGAGCCCATTAAGCAATAAACACCCCATCTCCCCTTCCTCTCAGCTCCTGGCAAACCCCATTATACTTGCTGCCTCTATGAATTTACCTATTCTTGATTCCTCACATAAGTTGAATCTTGCAATATTTCTTCTTTTGATGTCTGGCTTATTTCACTTAACATCATGTTTTCAAGGTTCATTTCTGCTGTAGTATGCATCAGAATTTCATTCCTTTTATGGCTGAACGTTTTCCATTGTATTTTTTTTTATCACATTTTGCTCATCCATTCATCTGTTGATGGATACTTAGGTTATTTCAGCCTTCTGGATATTGTAAATAATGCTGCTGTGAACATTGGTGTACAAGTATCTGAGTCATGTTCTCAGTTATTCTGTGTATATATGTAACCTTGGAACTGTTCAATCACATGGTAATTCTACGTTTAACTTTTTGAGGAACAGTTAAACTGTTTTCCACAATGGCTATACTATTTTACATTCCTGTCAGCAATGCACGAAGGTTCCAATATCTCCACATCCTCACCAACACTTGCTTTTTTCTGTTTTATATTTGATTATTTTTATTTTTTTAATAGCCACTCAAGTGTGTGTGAAATGATACATCATGTGGTTTTGGGACTCAACTTCTCTCGTCTCTCATTATTGTGGAAAATGTATTGTCTTCACCTTTCTACGAGCAGTTCCCTAGTTTCCAAATCCTATCCCATATGTAAAACTGTGTTCAAGTCTTACCTGGTTCAGAAACACTGATCACCAGGACTGGCTACATAAGTTTCAGGCCTCAGTGCAAAATGAAAATGTGGGGCTCCCTGTTCAAAAATTATTAAGAGATTCAAAATGATGGCAGCAGAGCTTTACTCTAAGCATGGGGCCCTTCTCAGTGTGGGGTCCTATACAATTGAACAGGTCAAATGCCCATAAAGTGGGTCCTGTTGACCACTCCCGTCTACACTGGCATTGCCTGCGTTCCTAGAGCACTTATTGCCCATACTAGGCAATGGTGCTCTTTGGAAAAACTTTCAAGGAGTTGCCATGCACCATTCTGTCAAGTGTAAAACATTTACCCTCTCTTACCTTAATGTCTGTACCTTCTCTCTTATGCTTCACTGACTGGCAGTATTTACACAATGGATGTTGGCACAAAAAATAGAAACAGAATAGATTACATCTTCTTAAGGCTTGTGTGAAAAACAAAGGGATCCACTTGAACGTGTATACTGACTGTGGTGTAGACCAATCCAGACATTAGTATATTTATATGTTATTCTCTCCAAATATTCTTTCTGCTTTATTCATGCAATTCCATACAAATGCAAAGTTTGATGACACACCTCTGTCAGCTTCAACCTGTTCAGTCTACACTTGGTTTATTGGTGACAAACAAAGGAGGATGACATCTCACACTTTGAAGAATGGAGGTGGGGATTTCCTCAAAACTGTACAGTCTTAGGGAAGGGACCACAGAGTGACTCTGAGCCTTGCTTAGAAGTTGGTGGTTTTCTAAGTGCAATGGCAGACCAGTTTTCTTTCAGAAAATTCTAAACAAATGTGGCATTCAAAAGCACATCTTTAATGTTTTAAGAAAATTCTCTCTAGTGTTTGTATGATGGATCAGCTTGCTTGTGGAGTCTCTTCAGTAATAATATTTTATAATCTGAATAACACCTGGTCCATAGGTTGGCTCAATGAGGCAACACTGGCAGGTAAAAAGATGTTAAAAATCATGACAGACAATAAGCATTTTTTTCCTCAGGGTGAATTATACCATTGCCTAGTAATGGGATAGCCGTACTATCTCTCAGCTAAGTATATGCTTCTTCAATTACCTAGCACTGAAGATACATAAAGGTGACAAAACTAGTCAGAAAAAATTTTGTTCATCCATGCATTACCTGTGCTTTGTAAACAATTAGTTATAGCATGACAACTGGGAAAGCTCTAGAATAATAACATTTTACAGTAGCTGCACATTCTCCTTTATGAGACCTGAGAGCACATGTACAACAGTTATGGAATTGTTTTTTCATTCATTTATTAAGCATTTATTAGAGTGTCTATTTTGTCTAGACAGGAAATGGCAAATAATAGGCACCCTGAAGCAATGCCCTTCTCCTTTACTCCTCTAGCAACATGGCTGAGCTGCACCCCCAACCTATGGATTCTTCTTAGCAGGGTGATTCAGTTAGACTTGGCACAAGAGAAAAAATCTGCTATAACTGATCTACACATGCTACTAGATAAAGGAAAGATAATTCATATCTTTGAAAAACTCACAATGCAATGTGAGAGGTAGACATGCATTAAGGGCTGTTATAATAGAGAACAGTACAAAAAAATCATGAAAGAAAAAGTTAATTTTAGTGTGGAAAGAGAAATAACAAATCATCGAGTCCAACCAATTCCTATGGCAGCTGAGAAAACTGAAGGCAAAGATGACTTGCCCAAGGGCAAATTAAGTGTGAAGTCAGGAGCAGAGCCTTAGTCACCTGATCCTTGGTCAAGTGCTCTTTCCATTCTACTATGTAGCATATGGAGCCACTCCTTGTTATGTCTAAACCTGCAGGTAATTTGATTCACTAGCATCTGTTAAGGGAAAATTTGGCAAGTGTATCAAAATAAAAGTTTCATTTATATGGTAAATGGTTTGGTAATAGCCTTTCAAAACTCTTATTAGAAATTAGTTCTCTAAATAAACCTCAGATTATTATGAAAGCTCATTCTTTTATGACTGCTTTTCATCAGCCACCTCTAGACATAAAATGCTGCTTTTCTCTTTGAAATGCGAAAATCACCCTTCTGATAATATGACTCATCAACCACATTTTCTTACACCATCATTTACCTTTCTGTGACTGTAAGCTTTAGAATCCTCAATTTGCTTCCCACCATAAGGACCATCTCTGACTCTCAGCTGACATGACTTCATTTGACCATGTATTAGCTATAGTGACCCAGCTTTAATTCAAAGACAATTGGCCAGGTTTGACTTACTAAATAATTGGCCAGGTTTGAAGCTGTATGTACCCCCAGAAAAACATGCTCTTAACTCTAATCCATTCCTGTGGGTGCAAACCCATTGTAAGTAGGATCCTTTGATGAGGCTACTTCAGTTAAGGTGTGACTCACCTCATTTAGAATGGGACTTAATCCTATTACTGGAGATCTTTTTAAATGGAATTAACACAGAGAGAGAAAAAAAAAGCCATGGAAGCAAGAAGCCGAAATCAATAAAACCCTGAAAGAAGGGAGAGACCAAAAGACACTGCCATGTGCCTTGCCATGTGGCAGAGGAGCTATGGATCACCAGCAGCCAGTCTTTGGGAAGAAAGCATCGCTTTGAAGATGTCTTGATTTGGACATTTTCTTGGCTTCAGAACCATAAGCTAATAAAATCCCATTGTTCAAGGTGAACTATTTTATGATATTTGCTTTACACAGACCAGGAAACTAAAACATAACCCAAGTGCGTAATTTGGATGGATTAACATTTTACTGATATATCAATGTATCTGTTCTCTCTTTTCTAGTCGTCATATCTTCAATTTATCTTTTAAGGTTAACACTGTTTTGTTATACCATCATATAGCAGATGCAAGGATAAATTGAGTTTTATTCTGTTAGTGTTTTCATAGCCCATCCTGGCCATGTAGAAGAATACTCAGAGCTGCCTGTAGGATTTCTAATACATGTTTACAATCAGTGGAGCCCAGGCAGGCAGAATATTGTAGCTATAATTTTACTCATCAGTTAGAATCAGTACTGACTTCATATTGCCATAAATCCAAAGTCTTGGGAATGTAGGAGATCACTTTGAGTTTCACTGATTTTTCCATTAAACTCTAATAATAAGTCTTGAAGGAGGCCAGTTGTTTGTGTGTCTTCTTTATGCTTGGGGCTCATGGATACAAGCAATTTCTCTTTGAACTTGGGTTGCTGGCATCATGGGGGAGGGAAGCTAATGCTGAGTCCTATGAAACTAGAAGGGACCTATCTGCTCCATTCTCCTGCTTCCATTTCTCTCCTTCTCCTGTCATTGGTTAATGGCCAAATTTACATATAATCTTGCCTATCACCCCTTCTGGGGCACTGAGGTTGGCCCTGCCTTGTGATCCCTAATATCTCTCTAGGGCACAATATTGGCAAGCAATTGGAATTGGGCTTCAGTGCTCCCAATGAATTCAATTTTTATCTTCAATTATGCTCACTTCTTTCCTGCTTATGTTTGTTCCACTTTCCTATTAGCAAGGTGTCTAAGCATTGCACTGTGGAGAATTTAAAATCTGTCCTAAGAGCCAATGGTGAGATATTTATCTTATTACGGTGAAACATGACATTATGATAATGAATCTCACAATCTGCTTTCTGCTTTACACTACATTGGCTCCTGTGCTTTTTGGTGACACCACTTGTATATAGCATTGCACAAATAATCTATCATGCTTAATACTTACAATTAATAATAATAATAATTATTAATAATTATGCTTGATAATCTAGAATAAGTTCTATACTAGAATTTAGCTACTTGTTTACTCTGGTAGACTAAGAATGTCCACACTTTACTCTGGTAGACTAAGAATGTCCGTATTTTGTTACTTGTTCCATTGAGAGATTGAGTCTGATTTCATTACCGTTGAATTTGGACAGGTCTTGGTGACCTTTTATTACCAATAGGAAGCTGGAGAAGTGATATTATGGAAATAAGTGACTTATAATTTCTTCTTAGGCCTCTTGGAACATTCATTATGGTAGAAACCAGCTGTCATGTAAAAAAATTGGATTACTCTGAAACTACCATGCTCCAAAAAATAAAAAAGGCCAAGATAGCAACACAAAGAGACTACATGGAGAAAGACAAAAATCTAGACATCCATAGTTGTTTAAAGCATTCTAGTCCAGATACCAGATACATGAATGAAGAAACCACCTTGGGCATTCTAGTCCCTGGAGAAGCAACAGTAGAGAAGTGGGGAATTCATACAAATCAGACACTCAAGGCATATAGAACCCACTGAAATATAAAGCCATCTCCAGCCATCTGGATACCCCAACTAAAGTCTCAGCTATTGTGGAACAGATTGAAACTCTCCCCAGGTTTCAAGCCATACTTGCTGTGAACTACCTGCTTTCCTGACTCAACAAACTGTCAGCAGAGTAAAATGGTGTTACAAAAAAAAAAAGTTGTTTTACACAATTAAGTGTTGAGGTGGCTTTCTATACAGCAATGAATAACCATAAAATAATTTGTACTTGGAAGTGGGCTGCTGATGCAACTAAAACCTAAACATGTGACATTAACTTTGGGGTTAGATATACAGAAGCTGTGTCCTGAAGACATTAATAGTGAAAGCTGGACTGGCCTCGAGGAGTCTCTTGATAAGGACTTGAAGGACTTTGAGGAAATTATTGAAGACTGGACAAAAGGTGACCATTTAGTGTCAGAAAGTTTGGCAACACTATCTCTTGAAATAATGTGGCTAACATATTATCTGCAGTGGATAAGCTATGGATTTGGCTAAGGAGATTTTCAGGAAGAAGATTTTTACTGTGTATAATAAGCTATATTTTATTATTTTAAGAAGACTTTAAGCTATGTATAATAAACTATAGAAAGATGAGCCAAAAAGAGAGAACCACACTTTTCTCAAATAGGATATAGAGGAACTATAAAGCAGGACTAGCTGGTTTTCAAAACAAAATGGCTTCTCATCCCCCATCTCTCCAAATGGCAGAGGACTATCAAAATAAGAAATGGCCCTGGCAGACATCAAATCCAGGGTGTTACCAAATTAAGGCTGTCCTCAGATCTCAAGTGTGTGGCTGTAGGATCCTTCAGAATTTCAGGGGTATGTTCCCAAAACATCCTGACTGTCAGTCCAAGATAAGGAAGGACCTCAAATAAACTGTTAATGGAGGCTGAAGAAACAGTGAGGAGATTGTAATTGGAGGCCAGAGAAAAGGAGATCTAAGTTTCTGCAGAAAAAACTAGCAAAACTGTTGCTTGTGGTATTGTGGAAGATAGAAAAGGATATCTAACAAACTTAGGAATCTGATTAAGGAGATTTATAGGCAGAAGGTTGCAAGGATTGACTAGCTTCTTTTAGTTGTCTATATAAAGTATGGGAGGAATTATATGAGGTAAAAAAAAAACTTTTCATTTTCAGGAACAATTTAAAGGAAATATTTCCAGCCCATGACTTGCTGTGCTGAAACATAAAATTGTTTCTCAAACATAAAATTGTTTCTCATTTCATCCTCTTGAACCATCAAAGACTCAAAGAAAGAAATGGCCTTAGTATCTACTGGGTAACTATCACATAGAGACTTTTTAAACTACTTTTTGATGGTATGAGCATCAACCATGATTTCATGGTATCAACCTTATTCACTACCATGTTTTGTCCACTAAGTGCATAGCATAGAATCTGGCATATAGAATCCTCTTCATATATATGAAAGAATATGTTTTGTGTGGAATAACAATATTGACATTTTTAAATGAAGAAAAAAGGAATAAAATGGTGAAGAAACTTACACTTAACCCTTCTACAAAACATAATATTCCTTTTGGAATACTTAATTTTATATCAGCATTTCTCAAGCTGTATTGCTGGTTAATAAATATCTGGTTGTTTCAAATTTTCCCTCAAAATTCAAATTTATGAGGTAATCACATTTTATTTGCAGTACTGGCAAATATTTTAACAAGCGTAATCTTCAACAAGTAGCTGTATTATTTCAACTATGTGCTTCAATGACAAATACTAAGTGTTCTTTTGCTAAATTGATAGTTACTAATGCTTAGGAATAAGTTTCTGAATGAAAAAGCCCCTCACTGCAAAAGAACGAAATTTGGATCACGGCATTTATTTCAGTGCTGCCTTTGACAATCAGGAAGTTGCTCATCAACTTCAAAAATACTCAGAATTTAGGGAATTCAAACCCATCAATGTCAGAAAAGATAAACTACTCAGTCCACTGCTTAGATTGTGGACTACAACAGCAATTTTCCAATGAAGATTCAAACAGAGGAAGAATAGTTCAGTTAAAAAGAAAAGGTCAAATTGAATAAATGGGTCAAACCTAACACAGCTATGAAAAGTTCAAGGTCAAGGACTCTCAGTCAAATTCAACTGACATTTTGAAAGTGAGATCAAGACACTTTGCAACAGAGAACTCACTTTTAATAACAAGATTTACTTAGGCTTTGCAATTTTATGAAAGAAAAGTCAACAATTATTTAACCTATGAAAATCAGAGTTTACTCAGATTGAGACAGAAAATTATCACTGAGGCCATTTTCTACTAATGTGCCTCACAATGACTATATAATACAGTTCTCATTATTACAAGGGACCACAGTGATCATTGCTTTCAACTGCAGTCATTGACAAACGCATTTAGAATTATGTTTATAAGACTTTAAATTTGTATGCCTTTGAATTGACAGTAACACCATGATCACATATGCATGTATATTTGGTCCTGAGATTACAGATGAATAGAATTTGAATATTTCAATACATGTGGAATTTTTTTGAAGTGGTTATACAAAATAAGGGATATTGATCTCTTACCCAGAGAAAAGAATACTGCTGTAACCTATAAGCTAACTGTTAGTTTTAGGTTTTATTTAGCTTCAGGGAAATCTTCTATCATGTACAAATATATATATATATATATATATACATATATGAACATATTCTTAGCCACAGGGAAGAATTATGATTTGAAATATTTTTCCTGTTTGGAACACGTTCTGCATTGGGAATTTTCCAATTCTGGGGACATCACAAGACTTTGAAACATCTTCCATGAATCAAGCAGGTATGCAATATTTAATGAAGAGAAAAGTGATTTGGGAACTATCAGTGCTCCTTCCTGAACAATGCTTGGTGTAAAAAACAAAAAAAATGAAATGATTTCACTGTTCTTGGACCCCATAACTAGGTCATTGCTTTGGTTATAGTTTTTGAATATAAACTTTAAAAAAATAATAGATATTTAGAAATAATTTGGAGTATTAGGAATCATCTACTCTAACCTCTTAACTTTGAAGACAAAGGCCCAGAGAGGTGACAAGACTCACCCAGGGTCAGACAGCTAAGTAGGGACAACTCTGGGCCTAGACCAAGGACTCTTGCCCTCTCTCTAATAATTTTTTACTACAATGCTGTCACCCAGAAGTATACTTTGATATTATATCATTTCTGGAAGAAAATCTGGCAGCATCTATTCTACTGAATGCTAGTTTTATTCTTTAACTTCATTCCTGGCAATCTGCACCATAGAAATAAAAGTATCAAGTCATAAAGATATAGATATTTAAGGATGTTTTCTATAGCATTGTTTATAAATGCTCAAAACAGGAGACAAAGTTAATATTCATTTATATAAACAAATTGAGTTTTGGCCATACATACAATATGATGCCCCATTGAAAAGTATGCAATAGGTGATACGATGGCATTCCAAGATTATTGTGAGAGTAATGAGATGCAGAAATAGTATATGAAATATGATACAATTTTTATAAAACAATGACAAAAATATCCCAGTACATATGAGAACCTGCCTAGGATTATAGGAAGACAGAGGGAAATATAGAAGGTTACATGTTAGGATATTAATAGCTTAACTAGGTAGGATAGATGTGGAGTTGGGAGTATTCTGTCACAGGAGGAGAAAAGTAGGGGGAAAAATCATCCAAATAAAAATAGCATACACAATATTATCTCACATGTGTAAAAGGTGTGTTTGTGTATGCTGGAAGAAATGCATGGAAACATTACTTACAAAGATTAATGGTGGATTACCTCAAAGTAGTAAAATTCTAAGTGATTTTTATTTTATTCTAATTTTAGCATGCTTAATAATCTGCAGATGTATATATTATTTACATAATTAAAAATAAATTTACTTTTATTGTGATGAAAAAGGAACATCTTAGTTTGATTTAGAGTTAAAAGATAAGGTTACCACGGTGAAGCACCAAGCTTTTGTTATCTGTTTACATGGCTATTATACTATAAACTGAGCAGTTTGTGTTGGCTAAAACAATTAATACCTGATAGGTAGCTCTTCCTACATTTGCCCTCATGAAGATTGCCTTTCTGTTTATAACTACAGATGGTGTATTTATAACTTAGTTTCTTTATGCTTCTGCCACTCTGACTTACTTCCTGAGGCATCTGTTAACAAGATTCTTTATATTTCATTTTGTTGAATGTTAGGCTGGTAAAGCACAATAGTTGTATGTCAGCAATCTATAGCTTCATTCTTTTAGTCTTCACTTGAAATTGTTCTTCACACATTCTTTTAAAGTCTCTTTGAAAAGGTTCTATTTTAATCTTGGTAAAGCTGTTACAAAGTTCTCTTGCTATTATCTATTCCCCAGCAGAGTTGTGCAAATGCTGGCAACTGAAATCCAAAACCTCAGTGTTAGTATGTCACTTTGCTTTTAACATTAAGAACTACTCACGGGTAACACTGACGATACAGCAAACATGAAGCTTATGATGCTTGATGAGACTTGTCAAGAACTTCTAGACCCACTAAAGATGACATTTTATAACTGATTTCTGGATTTTCAGGTTTGACTAGAGCTTGATGTCATTGGCATATCTCAAGCTGATATGGGCCATTCTATTTCTGTCTTAGTCAAACATATTGTATGCTGTGGAATACCTAGACATACTCAGTTATATTTTTTCAAATGTATCTTGTCTACACATGAGATTTCTAAATGCAGACCAATATACAATCTATTTTTGAATTATCTTTCAATGTATCAAGTCATATTGTTGAGTTGACTTTTCAAGTCTGTTGATTTCATATATTGAGATTGCAGTCATTAATA